>NC_054710.1:40853900-40916400 GCF_016097555.1 Gigantopelta aegis | reverse complement strand
CTCAGTGGGTAGATATAAGACCACTATACCGACTTCTCTTTTACTAACCATTCACAAATAGCCACTATTACTCTTTCCTGGACAGACAATTCAGATAACTGACGGGGTACGCAGGACAGCTTGCTTGAACCGTAATTGGATATAACCACGGAAATAACTAGAAATAAATTAACATGTTATATAATACCCAAGAATGTTTAGTCTAAAACTAATACTAGCCCTAACGCCCCCCCCCCCCCCCCCCCCGCCCAAAGTTCCAGAATTGATGCGGCGATACGGCTTTTTTTTTTAAAAGTATGGATTGCACAGAAAAAGTGGGTATATTTGATACAGAAATAAGGGACATATTTAAATTGAAATCAGAATGCAAGTCCAAGTTCATGCGCGATAACATTATGGCTCCAAATGCGGTGTTACGTCATAGAAAGAAAAGCCCGGCAAAAATCGATGTCATACCGCGAGAAATATAAATATAAATATATATATATATATATATATATATACATGTTATAGCGCGGGGGTCAAAATCGACGCGCGCGCTGACTAGAGAGACAAGACATTTATTTTGTTTGGCCTAATCTTTGACCTGAGCAAATAATCGAATCTAGTATTTCACCTACAGTATTATATGATGAGGAGTTTTAACCCCCGCTCCATTTTGGTATAGTAATTAAAGAGACAGACCCTATTTTAAACCCGTGAAAATTAACACTACGTTTAGTTAATCTACAAACCTGTAACACATTTGGATAAAGTTACAATTGAGTGAAACATGAGTGTGTGACTTTGAAATGGTGAAATACCCTTTAAAAATAGACTAAAACTCGACTCCATGACTGTTACTTCTCAGACGCACGTGCATTTTTAAAAATATGATAAATGCATTTTGTGATATTAAAAACACCAGCATGACCAAAAACACTTCAAATGTATGGAAATTGATCATCTAAATCTAAGTAAAGTATGATTTTAGTTATGGCAAACGGGTATAATAGTCAAAAATATGTCCTTTTAATGCTTGATATTGCATGAGGAAAGGGTATTTTTATCAACGATATCAAAGTACATCAGTACCTCGGGTGTTCTCTTGTCTAGGCCTGTTAAAGGGCTCATTTAGAATGAACGCTATCAAAGTACATCAGTAGCTCGAGTGTTCTCTTGTCTCGGCCTGTTAAAGGGCTCATTACGAACGAATGCTTTCAAAGTGCATCAGTAGCTCGAGTGTTCTCTTGTCTCGGCCTGTTAAAGGGCTCATTACGAACGAACGCTATCAAAGTACATCAGTAGCTCGAGTGTTCTCTTGTCTCGGCCTGTTAAAGGGTTCATTACGAACGAACGCTATCAAAGTACATCAGTAGCTCGAGTGTTCTCTTGTCTCGGCCTGTTAAAGGGCTCATTACGAATGAACGCGGCGCGCTCGTGCGATCTGGCTGGTGCGTGTGATTCGCTGCGGTTGCACACCGCCATTACGTCCTCCGTGCATGTCATTGTAAATACGGTCTCAGAATAAATAGTTTAAAAACTTTGTTTTGTTTAACGACACCTCTAGAGCACATTGATTTGTTAATCATCGGCTATTGGATGTGAAACATTGGGCAGTTTTGATATATAGTGTTTGAGAGAAAACCCGCTACATTTTTTTCATTAGTAGCAAGCGAGCGTTTATATGCGCCAACCCACAGACAGGATAGCACACACCACAGCCTTTGATATACCAGTTGTGTAGTACTGGCTGGAGTGAGAAATAGCCCAATGGGTCCACCGACGGGGATCGATCATAGATCAACTGCGCTTTAGGCGGGCATTTTATCACTGGACTTCTTCCCGCCCTCCAGAATAATTAGTGTCAAAAATAGCATGGTATCACAACAAATAAGTGCAGAGGCGGATCTAGGGGGGTCCAGGGGCCCGCCCCCCTAAATTTTGCGACAGTTACAATTTTATTGTATATTAATTTTAATTTTTTTACGATCCCCTCCAAACCTCCCCCAAAATTCCACTGGCATTCCACCTCATGTCATTGGGGCTCCCTTAAATTAATTTCCTGGATCCGCCAAAGAAGTGAATGACACCTGTGAAAGCTGTCGTCACTTGTCAAGTGGCATGAACAAACTCGAGACAGGTTGACCACAAAACGAAGGAAATGTTTAATTATAACGACACACTCAACACAGTTTATTTACGGTTATATGGCGTCGGACATATGGTAAAGGACCACACAGATATTGAGAGAGAAAACCCGCTGTCGCCACTTCATGGGCTACTCTTTTCGATTAGCAGCAAGGGATCTGTTATATGCACCATCCCACATACAGGATAACACATACCACGGCCTTTGATATACCAGTCGTGATGCATTGGCTGGAGCGAGAAATAGCCCAGTGGGCCCACTGATGGGGATTAATCCCAGACCGACCGCGCATCAAGCGAACGTTTTACCACTGGGCTACGTCCCGCCCCGAACACAAACTGGTCTAGTTTTCCACCCATACGTTAGAGCACCGTCTCATTTAGTTCCTCTGCACCCATTTGCATGTGACCGCATACCACACTTAGAAATGTCACTTAGTAATAACAACAACAAATAATTTACAAACACTGGGTTATCTAAATATTACAAATATCAACCTGCCTGTGATTGTCAAAGAAAAGTTTGAAAGAAGTATTTATCAATTTTTAATTCTTTTTTTAATGAAGAACTATTTCCTAAACCAGACTGTATTAAGCTGCTACAGCTAGTAAAGACTAGGACAGGACAGGCGTGCGCTACAATAGCTTGTTCTGAATGCGCACGTAAAACGTTACGATATGACATGACACAACAAAAAAAAGAACTAAAGTTTGTTTTATTTAAAGACGCCTCTAGAGCACATTGATTTTTATCTTATCATCGGCTATTGGACGTCATATGGTCATTCTGACGTATTTCTTTAGAGGAAAAGCGCTGTCGCCACATAGGCTACTCTTTCCGATAAGCAGCAAGGGGTCTTTTGTATGCACTTTCCCACAGACAGGACAGCACATACCACGGTCGTTGATGAACCAGTTGTGGACCATTGGATGGAACGGAAAATAGCCCAAATTGTAAACGAGTGTATTGAGAAGACAAAGAAAGAAATGTTGTATTTAACGACGCACTCAACACATTTTATTTACGGTTATATGGCGTCAAAGGCCGTGGTATGTACTACCCTGTCTGTGGGATGGTGCATATAAAAGATCCCTTGCTGCTAATCGGAAAGAGTAGCCCATAAAGTGGCGACAGCGGGTTTCCTCTCTCAATATCTGTGTGGTCCTTAACCATATGTCTGACGCCGTATAACCGTAAATAAAATGTGTTGAGTGCGTCGTTAAATAAAACATTTCCTTCCTTCCTTCTTCCTTAATTCAGGCTGGCTGCATGCGTTTTGAAGACGCACAGATCGCACGTATCCACTGTAGACACACAGATCGCACGTATCCACTGTAGACGCACAGATCGCACGTATCCACTGTAGACACACAGATCACACGTATCCACTGTAGACGCACATATCGCACGTGTCCACTGTAGACGCACAGATCGCATGTGTCCACTGTAGACGCACAGATCGCACGTGTCCACTGTAGACGCACAGATCGCACGTGTCCACTGTAGACGCACAGATCGCACGTGTCCACTGTAGACGCACAGATCGCACGTATTCAGTGTTAGACGCTCTCATTGAAACTAGCGTATTTCCATATTTGTTTAGCCGGACCGCACGCATGCGCAGCATATATGTCAGTCAGGTATCGTTACATATATTATTGAAATAAAATAGCTGTTAAATGAAAAGGTTAATGTATCGACTTGATAAAACGAAAAAGAAGAAGAGGAAAGATAAGAATAAAACCCTCATTAACTTTTGACAATCACATATTGATATATGGAACCAAATACCGGGGGTGAGTGGAGGTTGTGGGGGTGGGAGGTGGGGGTGAGAACAAAAATCTTGACATGAAACTTTACTCCAGACTGTCAGATTTGAGATTAATGTCCGATCATTTGCAGAATTCTGATGTAATACTAGGAAAGGCACTCTACTTGAAAGAACAAAAGCTTCTTAGTATCTGACGCATCACTTGTATCTGTCGATGATGCCCCTTATTCAGATTCACCAATAGACTTTGTAAAAAATACATTCCATCCCAAAGAAAGGTTTGTTTGTTTTTTGTTGTTTTTTGTTGGGGTTTTTTGTTGTTGTTGTTTTGTTGTTGTTGGTTTTTTTGGGGGTTGAGGGGGGGGGGGGGGGGGGGTTGGGGGGTCTGTATGGTTTTTTCGTTGTTGTTGTCGTCGTCGTCGTTGTTGTTGTTGTCGTTGTTGGCGTCGTTGATGTCGTTGTTTTTTAGTTTTCTGTTGTTGGGGGGGGGGGGGGGGGGGGGGGGTTCTGTCGTTTTTCTTCTCGTCGTCGTCGTTTTTGTTCCTTGTTTTTGTTTTTTGTTGTTTTATTGGGGGTTTGTTTCTGGGGGAGGGGTGTTTTTGTTTGAGGTTTCTTCACACCGCTATCAACACATAACTACCGTTAAATGGACGAAGGAGGAAATGTTTTATTTAACGATGCACTCAACACATTTTATTTACGGTAATATAGCATCGGACATATGGTTAACACATATTGAGTGTGGAAACCCGCTGTCGCCATTTCATGTGCTACTTTTTTTTCGATTATCAGCAAGGGATATTTTATATGCACCATCCCATAAACAGGATAACACATACCACGGCCTTTGATACACCATTCGTGGTGCACTGGCTGCTGAAGCGAGAAATAGTCCGACAAATGGATAAGAGCCTTAAGATAATTAGAGAGCAAACCCGCAGCAAGGGATAGTTTTTTATGCATCGCATACAGGATAATAAATACCACGATATTTGTTACACCAGTCGTGGAGCACAGACTGGAAAAAAACAACACGAAATGGGCCCACCGACAGAAATCGATCCTAAACCGACCGCGCATCAGCCAAGCGTTTATACCCCGAATCCTTTAAACGTGACGGTTTTGTTGTAGCTGCCACACTATGAAAGAAACATTAAAGTCTGTTTTGTTTTACGACAACACTAGAGCACATTAATTTATTCGTCATCGGTTATTGAATGTCAAACATTTGGTAATTTTCGACTCGTCTTAGAGAAAACCAGCTGCGTTTTACAATTTATGTTTTATGTGCACTTTCTCGCAGACACAGGGCAGCACATACTACGGCTTTTGATATGCCAGTTGTGGTGCACTAGTTAAGATGGAGAATAGCCCTATCAGAGAATGGTTCCACTGAGGTGGTTCGATCCTACGATGCAAATACTATATTCAATTATTTATTTGCCTTGAGCGCCACAGCTGATCGGCGCAAGATACATAGGCTATGATACGTAAGAAGGCTGCACAATTTTAATAGTGCATTACAGTGCAGGAGAACATGAACATATCTAACATAGCATATATAAATATGCCGATACAAAACATTTGTCAAACACATTGTTTTATCTTACCAATAAAGTGGATATTAGTTTATAACATTCTGAAAGGTATTTAGTTAACTTAGTTCTTTAATATTCTGTACACTTAATAATGTTATTCATGTATAGGCAGATGGCTTCTTCCAATAATACATTTTAATATATTTTCTTCTAATGTAAATAATAAAAAATGAGATTCGTCTTCAACTTTGTTTAAATTACTATATACGGTTACTGTACCTTCCCGTTTTTGTCGCTAAAGAGTTGGTTGATAATCTACGTTTTGTTAAGAGTATACATTTACATTACATGCATTACATATACATACATACATACATACATACATACAGTGCCAGGTCTGCCCACTGTTTCATGCACGTAAGCGGGATCGACCGCGTAGATTGTAGGCGCCATGCATATGGTTGAGTTAAAGAACTATCTTTTTATGGAAGCGTCGATAGCTCAGAGCGTATCGTGGTTAGTCTTGCAATTTGCGGGCGATTCCGTGCCACAGGTTCGAGTCCCAGCAACGGCATGGGACAATTTGTGAGGCCAGAAAGATTTAATTATCCCCTGCGCCAGTGCGTTAATATCTATATATGTAACAGTCAACCTCGACTTTTCGTCAGCATACTTTAAAATACAATAGATCTGTGCCTTGCTAAAAATAAAATGCAGTCCGCCCCCTTGCTAAAAATAAAATGCAGTCCTTCCCCCTAAAACATCCACCCCAACATACACATATGCACAATAATGTATTATTTTATAAAACATCACGTTATTTTTATTATTTTATTAGTAAAAAAAAAAAAAAAAAAAGCTTTTTCTTTCAGATATCATCTTCCAATTTTGGTTAAATACTAAGATGCTATTTTAACACTCTACCATAATGACAATAATTTAAAATTTGAAGATAGCAGGAGATACAAATATACGTTCTATATATTATTGTATTGTATTGTATTGTATTGTATTGTATTGTATTGTATACATTTATAAGATTTAGCAGTTTATATTACATATCTTTTAATATTGTCACGGGGATCCTATAATACCCGTAACTGAATAAAACACGATTATCCAAATATCTCTCCTAACTGTATATCTATTAGATCTCTCTGTATCGGGCAGGCTACTACCCGAGTGGCCCGGCTCTAGGAGTGATCAGAGATAAGATCTGATATAAATATATATATGTAGCACGTTCAGTTCACTAGAAAACACAACAAAACACAATACACTTTGGAATCTGTATTAACTCTAACGCTGACAAATGTACTTGCCGCAGTAGTTAATTAACAACAACAATATAATAACAACCCAGAGCTAATCACTTAATTAGTTAATCACTAGGTGTCTAGTTTACACAATAGTCTAATCACGTCACCGTGATACAACACACACACGTGTGATAATTGAGAAACGCTGCCAGGGGAACTTAATTAATACAGGAATTACAACTCTATTCCTAACTGGTTGATTTTTAATTAACCCTTAAATACTCATTCGGTAACCTTGTAATACAGAATTAATACTGGTACATATCACAATAAAGACAATAACCTACAGTTTACCTAGGTCCTCTAGGATAACCGGCTAAGCTTTATCTTACCAAATACTCGTATAAAAATATTAGAACAGTGAAGCCTACAATTTACTTCGTCAGATTACCGGAGACACTGTCTAAAGAATATTGGTATAATACATTATTAAAACATTTAAAGTCACATCAAGTTTATACAACAGAGCAGAAATACATATTTACCAAGTCCGGTCTGAACTAATATATTTCGTTCAGTTGGACCACGTCCGTTCCCCTGGATACTTCCAATGTTTTTCCCGATATATCTAAAATCCTATCTATTTATTCAAAAAGTCTCAGACTAGTCCGGAGACAGCGAATATCGCCTGGGGGCACAACGCCGTACCTCACCTATCATGTGATATTTCCACAACTCCCAGGGACGGTATATTTTCTTAGATGGCCAGACCGACCGTCGCCAGTTCGCTAGAAATACCATGGTCACGCGGAGGTATTACGTAACCACTGTGCCCATCTGGTCTAAGGGCATATTGGGACGCAGGACTACCACCGTCGCGCTGGGGTATTACGTAACCACTCTCCACATGGCCTTCACACCTGATCTGGGTGTGTATTAGGATGGGGTGGGTGTATTAGGGTGGGGTGGGTGGGGTTTTATTCATAGTGTGCGAAACTGTCGTTTAAAGGCGCAGACCCTAGTTTCAAAAATGGACACCAAGTTTGGTAAAGAAAGAAATAAAGAAATGCACTCAACACATTATATTTACGGTTATATGGCGTCAGACATATGGTTAAGGACCACACAGATTTTGAGAGGAAACCCGCTGTCGCCACTTCATGGGCTACTCTTTCCGATTAGCAGCAAGCGATCTTTTATTTGTGCTTCCCACAGGCAGGATAGCACAAACCATGGCCTTTGTTGAACCAGTTATGGACCACTGGTCGGTGCAAGTGGTTTACACCTACCCATTGAGCCTTGTGGAGCACTCACTCAGGGTTTGGAGTCGGTGTCTGGATTAAAAATCCCATGCCTCGACTGGGATCCGAACCCAGTACCTACCAGCCTTTAGAGCGATGGCCTAACCACGACGCCACCGAGGCCGATAAAGTTTGGTAAAGTTACAAACATGTTGATGACGTTACAACAGAGTGACACAAATAGTCTGAAGTTGAAACGGTAAAATACTGTTAAATATAGACTAAAACTAGACTCCATAACTGTCACTTCACAGACGCACGTGCGTTTTTAAAAATGTAAAAAAAAAAAAAATGCATTTTGTGATATTAGAAAAACCAGGATGATCAGAATAAGTTTGTTACAGAAATGAATAATGTAAACAACAAAATATAACTAAGGTTTGATTTCATTTATCAGAAACGGCTCTAGTAGTGAACAATATGCCTTTGTGTTTAAAAACTAGGGTATTTCCCTTTAGGAGCCTTTACCATGAAAATCCCTCACAGATGTATAATTACCTAGTTGGATTGGTGAGGTTTTTTAGAAGTTCGACCTTCCAAATAGCACCCTCTGTGCTTTGAATAAGTCCATTGTACGGCAATCGCTGAAATGATAAATACATTTTTTATATACTTGTTAATATGCGGGTGGGGGTGGGGGAGGTGGAGGGGAGAGGGAGAGGGAGAGGGAGGGAGGCTGAGAGAGAGAGAGAGAGAGAGAGAGAGAGAGAGAGAGAGAGAGAGAGAGAGAGAGAGAGAGAGAGAGAGAGAGAGAGAGAGAGAGAGAGAATGTTTTTCGATATCCTCAACATCATATATTAGGAATAAGACTTGTATTATGCGATCCTCTGGCGAGAATAATACATTATTTATATGCCTAATACAGGTACATGTTACTGGCGATACCGAAACACACGAGGGTAATAATTTCTTTATCATATAATCTCAAGCTTAATACAACGTGTTTTTGTCAATTGTTGACACAATTTTAATTCCAGTCAGCTATTACCCGATATTAAAATGACGTACGAATATGAGGCGCGGTGTCTTTTTGAATGGAAATGACATCAAACTAAATGACGTCGTTTTGGATAAGCCAGTGTTTTTTGTCTTGTGAACACTGGACAGCTTTCATTGTAAAATTGCTATTGAAATGTTTTTATTTTATGACTATGAATGCATACGTCAATTAATGAGTGCCACCCTAGTACGTTTTCTTTAATGTCAATACATATAGCGCCGTGACCTTAACCTAATTTGCAAAGTTATCAAATTCTTAAAGAATGTGATCTGACAAATATCACATACTATGATTGCACTGACTATGGGCGCATTGGGTTATTTCACGTTCCAGCCAGTTTACCACGACTGGCATATTAAAGGCCGTGGTATGTGCGATCCTGTCTGTGGAGTGTTGCATATAAGAGATCCCTTGCTTCTATAAATGGATAGAGGTTTTGGGTTTTTTCTCTCTAAGACTATATGTCAAAATGACCAAATGTTTGATATCCAATAGCCGATGACTAATACATCAATGCGCTCTAGTGGCGTCGTTTAGCAAAACAAACTTTAACTTTAGTTAAAGGGATATTCCTGAGTTTGCTGCAGTTTCTAACGATTGTAATTACATGACAAATAATTTTTCTGCATTTAATATTAGTGACTGTATATTAAACGTGTTTCTGATCGTTCTAATATTTGTACTAGGTTAAATTTTATTTTATGTCCTAAACATGATTTTTTTCGTACGTAAGAAATTATTTGAAGACAAAATCCAGTTTGGGCTTCTTGCGAATATTAAGACGACCAGAAACACATTGAAAATATAGACACTGATATTCTAAACAAGAAAATATATTTAATATGTAAGTTTAATCGTAGAACTATTTTATTAGTCGGAAACATTTTACAATGCAGCAACCTCGAGAATGTCCCTTTAATTGTGCTTCTCGGATGCCTTCGTATGAAGTTGGCACCACTCAAAGTAGTTTCAGATCTTCTGGACGGTAGTGAATGTCCTAATATATATATTGGCATTATAATAAAACCATAAAATTTTATATCTTTTTTGGCATGGGTCACATAACAATACATTGTAAACTTGTATGGTACACTTGTGACATCAGCTGCAAGCTTCAGACAGTCGAGGTTTCTGAAACTGATATAATGTAACATCACTAATTGACATCGTTCAACGTCACTGTAACTTGACATCGTTCAACGTCATTGTAACTTGACATCGTTCAACGTCACTGTAACTTGACATCGTTCTATGTTATTAACATCGATAATAAAGAAGACATAATCTATTATGCTCGCCAAAGGCTCGACTAATACAATTGTTATCCATAATATAAATATGATATATTAACCTTTCAGATATATTGCATGCGTTTTGAATGGCCAATACTTAAGGCATACCACAATTACACCGTTTCATTTGCTCGAAAATATATGAGTTGCAGAAAAATACAGAATTTGCCGGGGTGTACAAAATGTCACGCGATTTGATTGACTGGTTGTATAAAACTACAAACTGCGGATGAGACCGACCATATTTTTTTCACCACGATCAACACGCTTTACTGAATAAATGTGTTAAGTCTTGAATTCATTATGAATGCGAATACCACAACTCGGTAAATTTTAATTTCACTGTTTATTTGAAGATTTCTTGTGTACGTTTGGCATAAAAATGTGCTAGATTGTAGTGTTTCCTCTATTAAAAGCTAATGCTATGCTATACCATTGCGTCATCAGTTACCGTGTTAGAACTTAGGCTAATTATCACGAAAATATTTTAAGTAATAATTTGACATGGGGTTTTTTCAGGTTCTAAAAATTAGTACAACCCGACAAATATCTTTTTCGGCTGCGAGTGTTTAATTCCCCCCCCCCCCCCCCCCCCCTCCTAAACTGAGCTACTTGTGTGGCAAAGACCTTAAAATCAAAGATTGGACTTAATTGTAAAGGACATACACGGGACTTAGTTTAATTTAATTGTCAAGGACGTACATACGTGTAATCAACTTGTGAAGTGTTGATTGTACTGCATATAATACATGTTAAGATGTCGTTAGACGTATTTTTACGAAAACTAAATTTCAGCACTCTGACTGATTGGTAAAGAAACCTATAGCACAGCATGTGAACAATGATGTGTATGCTGATAATATATAAATGATAATTACTACACAGAAAACTGTATGCTATTCCAATGTACATTTTGTGATATTGTTTTTGTTTTTATACACATTATTTGTTCCGTTTCCTTTATCATTCATTTACAGAAAAATGTATGATTTCTAGAAAACAAGATTAATGATACACAAACGTAATTAATTGTTTTATGAAATTAGTTGCAACTTTATTCAATAAAACATTATTCTTTAAGTTTATAAAAATTAGCCTTTCATCCACGTCTTTAAATACAGATCTATTCTTCTCTTTTATGTAGCAATTGTTTATTTTCATCTCATTATTTTTGCCGGAGCCATGGTTGCACCCTCTGTCCAATATCATTTGCTTTGTCTTTCTTTTGCAACCCATGCCTCCTGTAATGATACATTCTATAGTCCGTCCCACACTCCTAAAAATGTGTTTTGTAAGTAATTTCAAGTAAGAAGACTAATTAAAAGTGTTGTGGAAATAAACAAGTATTATTTTTGTGAGCAAGTTATAAAACAATCGCCTCAGGAATAAATACCTTGTAGTCATTTCCATAGCATGAAACAAGGCGTTCCCCGTGGGACGGACTATAGCTGTGTTCACATATACACGGATCCGGCAAAAATCGCTAACCATTGTTGTGACGGAACATGCTCTTATCTTTTCGCATGTGGCGATGTTAATTGTTTTAGAGGGCTGTGTGCAGCTTGGTTACGTAATACCCCCGCGCGACGGTGGTAGTCCTGCGTCCCAATACACACCCAGTTCAGATGTGGAGGCCATGTGGAGAGTGGTTACGTAATACCTCCGCGCCACCATGGTATCTCTAGCGAACTAGGCGTCGATCAGTCTAAGCTTGTAAGAAAATATACCGTCTTGGTCGCTGTGGAAATATACACATCATAAGATTCGGTCCCGCGGACTGTCCCCGGACCAGTCTGGGGTTTTTATAATAAATAGATAGGATTTTAGATATATCGGGGAGAAAAATTGGAAGTATCCAGGGGAACGGACGTGGTCCAACTGAACGAACTATATTAGTTCAGACCGGACTTGGTAAATATATACTTCTGCTCTGTTGTATTAACCTTGATGTGATTGATGTGACTTTAAATATTTTAATACTGTATTATACCAATATTCTTCAGACAGTGTCTCCGGTAATCTGACGAGGTAAATTGTAGGCTTCACTGTTCTAATATTTTTATACGAGTATTTGGTAAGATAAAGCTTAGCCGGTCATCCTAGAGGACCTAGGTAAACTGTAGGTTATTGTCGTTATTGTGATATGTACCAGTATTAATTCTGTATTACAAGGTTACTGAATGAGTATTTAAGGGTTAATTAAAAATTAACCAGTTAGGAATAGAGTTGTAATTCCTTTATTAATTAAGTTCCCCTGGCAGCGTTTCTCAATTATCACACGTGTGTGTGTTGTATCACGGTGAAGTGATTCGAATAGTGTGTAAACTAGACACCTAGTGATTAACCAATTAAGTGATTAGCTCTGGGTTGTTATTATACTGTTGTTGTTAATTAACTACTGCGGCAAGTACATTTGTCAGCGTTAGAGTTAATACAGATTCCAAAGTGTATTGTGTTTTGTTGTGTTTTCTAGTGAATTAAACATGCTACATATATATATTTATATAAGATCTTATCTCTGATACTTCTAGAGCCGGGCCACTCGGGTAGTAGCCTGTCCGATACAGAGAGATCTAATAGATATACAGTTAGGAGAGATATTTGGATAATCGTGTTTTTTTTTCAGTTACGGGTATTATAGGATCCCCGTGACAATTGTTTTCAATAAAGGTGTTCACATATGTCCGGATACGGACACGATTATTTCGATCGCCCCATGTAGCGAATGAAATCGTATCTGTATGCCAAAACGCACGCCGGAAGTTATAATTATTTGAAGAAATACAGTTGTCTGTTACACAATACAACTTGTTGTTTCTTGTCTTTACGCCAGAAAAGTGTTTTTTTTCTGGGAATATAATACTACTTGCAAACAAAAGACCAACAGTAATTCTGTCTTTTAATGTCCCCCCCCCCCCCCTTATATATATATATATATATATATATATATATATATATATATATATATATATATATATATATATATCGGTAATCACCTCTCTTGAAATACAGTGCTTCACAAGGTCATTCCCTGACCCAATGTGGAATAACACCTGAGTAAACTGTTTTCTAGATAAAAGAAAATAAGTAAGCCGTACATCTCTTGTATTTATAATCGTGCGTATGTGAACACTGCGTCCGATTATCGGATCGCGTTCCGTATACGTACGCCGCATGATCGTATCCGTATCCGTGTATATGTGAACATAGCTTTAGGCTATCTACTTGCCTGCCTATATATTGCGTACGATATTGTCAGTTTGTTTACTCCCTCTTTCCACTGGAATCCGAAGAATTTTCTGATACGACTGGAACACACCGTGCCTGGTGACTGGACGACGTTAAACATTCGTGATCCTCGTCACACCGAGTCTTCGAACACTTATCATGAGAGGAAATTTAGAAGAAACACACTTTACGTATCTAGTTTAATGGAAGGAAAGAAATGGTTTATTTAACGGCGCACTCAACTGATTTTATTTACAGTTATATGGCTTCGGACATAGGCCTATATACATATATATATATATATATATATATATATATATATATATATATATATATGTATGTGTGTCTGTGTGTGTGTGTGTGTGTGTGTGTGTGTGTGTGTGTGTGTGTGTGTATAATATATATATATATATATATATGGGAGGGAGGGAGAGATGTTCGTTCGTTCTCACGCAAGGTCGAAGTCACTTCTCTCACACTTTTGAGAGGGCGAGGTTTTAAACGTGAGGGAGACTTGAATTTTTCAGTTAACAAAAATATAAATAGTCAAAAGACTGCTTAAAACAAGTGGCCGCTGAATAAAGGTACAACTTTTACAGTATGTGATGTTTTAACTGTTTTACTGTCTGTAATTGATGGATGTGTGCTCTAGAAATCTCTCAAAATCACCTTTCCATATGTCGCCGTCTTAAAAAATAATGAAATGCAACTGAAAAACACTAACAGTTTGGAATTCATTCTCTCGCAAGTTTGTCTTCTCTTATCAATTACTACACAATTTCATTTCAACTTATTTTCGCGCTACACCATGCAGCGTATTGTCCTAGTACATTAACCTACCAATGTCGAGCTTATTCATTCATTTCAACTTATTTTCGTGCTTATATCCAACTAAGGTTCAAACACGCTGTCCTGGGCACACACCTCGGCTATCTGGGCTGTCTGTCCAGGACAGTGGGTTAGTTGTTAGTTTGTTAGTGGTTAGTAAGAGAGAAGATGGTGTAGTGAACTTACGGCTACCCACTGAGCCCTTGAAAACTCGCTCTGGGTTGGAGCCGGTACGGGGCTGCAAACCCTGTACCTACCAGCCGGTAGTCCGATGGCTTAACCACAGCGCTACCGAGACCGGTGTCAAGCTTAGATTAACCAGAGGCAATTAAATGCATCCCACTTTCTCCATTTCTTAATTCATGTAACTGTCGGACTGAATGGGAACCGCCAAGATGTGAAGATCACTTATTAAAATAGAATGTTCAGTGGCCGCTTAAAGGGACATTCCCGAGTTTACTGCAATGTTTAAGATGTTATCGACTAACAGAGACTTTTTGACGACTGTAATTACATATCAAATATATTTTTCTGCATAAAACTTGTTTCTGATCGTTCTAATAGGTTAGATTTCATTTTATTTTATAAAAACGATGTTTTTGTACGTACGAAATTATTTGAAGACAAACTCCAGTTTGGGCTTCTTACAAATATTAAAAGGACCAGAAACACATTGAATATACAGACACTGATATTCTAAACAAGAAAATATATTTAATATGCAAGTTTAATCGTAGAACTATTTTATTAGTTGGAAACATCTTACAATGCAGCAAACTCAGAAATGTCCCTTTAACGCCAGCATTTTATCGACTTAGGAGTGCAATTTTTTAAGATGTTATCGACTAACAGAGACATTTTGACGACTGTAATTACATATCAAATATATTTTTCTGCATAAAATATTAGTGGCTGTATATTACACGTGTTTCTGATCGTTTATTTCCTAAAAATATCGTTCTAATATTTGTACTAGGTTATATTTCATTTTATTTTATAAAAACGATGTTTTTGTACGTACGAAATTATTTGAAGATAAAATCCAGTTAGGGCTTCTTACAAATATTATAACATATTGAATATACAGACACTGATATTCTAAACAAGAAATTATATTTAATATGAAAGTTTAATCGTAGAAATATTTTATTAGTCGGAAACATTTTACAATGTCGCAAACTCGGGAATGTCCCTTTAAACTATTTTAATGGAGAAAAGGTGGCCGCTTACAGCAGAGACCGCTGATTACATGAGGCCGCTAGGACAAGTTTTCATGTATTATTTTATAATTTCGACATCTTTGTTTGAATTATTTGTTATGAGAAAGTCTGCGTGAAACAAGTTAATCACTTTCCGCATATTTTTTTTTTTCACGTCGAAGTCTGCTGCACCAAACGAATATTATTTTTCAGTGTAGTTCCGGTGGAGCATGACCCAACCTCCGTAAACATTTTGCTCGCAGTAGTTTAAATCCCCACCCTTGTATCCAGCACACATGCACACAAACAATTAAAGATATACGCTTCCAAGAGTCATGCACGTGTAGACCTACTTTTAAAGGCACATTCCTGAGTTTTCTGCAATTTTTAATATGTTATCGACTAACACTTTTTAACGATTGTAATTACATATCAAATATTTGCCCCCCAGTCGAAATGATGGCTAGGACATTTGCCCCCCAGTTGATATCTACTATATTGATAAAATGAAACAAAAACATTAAATATTGTGAACAATTTTGAGCACATGTTGAAAAAGCACATTAGAAAGCACATGGGTATTGGTTAGGGGTTAGGGTTAGGGTTAGGGTTAGGGTTAGGGTTTAGGGTTAGGGTTTAGGGTTAGGGTTAATTAAAAACTTAGTAAACACAGTAATTTAAGTTGTTAATTAAACCAATTTTTATACTGGGGGGCAAATGTCCTAGCCATCATTTCGACTGGGGGGCAAATGTCCACCTATTCATTTTTGGACTGGGGGGCAAATGTCCTGGATTCGGCCACTGTGACTACCAACCCGTGTGACAACCAACCCCGGTCTCCCCTATAGCTAAGGTAATTCCAACCCGAGGGACAAAATGTTTTATTTTTGTTAGGGCCTTATCTATACCTCGCAACGGTGATAGAATCTATTAATAATTTAATATTGTGTGTGTGTGTGTGCGTGTGTGTGTGTGCGTGTACGCGCGTGTGTTTTTTTCTCTCTCTCTCTCCCTGTCTTTCTCTGTCTCTTTCCCCTCTCTCTCTCTACCTCTCTCACACTCCCTCTCTCCCCCCCCCCCCCCTCTCTCTCTCTCTCTCTCTCTCTCTCTCTCTCTCTCTATCAAATATTGTTGATTACCCTATGGGTGATTTATAAATTTATAAATGCCTAGATTACCTTATCTTCTTTACAAAAATCCCCCATCGAATTATTGCCGCTCTGTTCAGAATCAGTGACCTCACATACCAGATCACGTGGATCATAAGTGGTCTTTCCACAAGCGCTTTTGCAGATCAAACAACACATCTTCGGTCCAACTGGTGAAATCCTTTCTACTGATGACGTCTTTGCAGAGAGGAATACCGCTAGTAGTGCATACACGGTTGCAGGAAGAACAGTCATGTTCCACCTCATAATCATGGTAGGGTTTTGTTTTTACAAAGCTTGGCTGTTGATGAAATGTCAGTTGAGAATAAGAGAGCAGACTGTTTTATATTCTATCATTTTATCTCATTCATTCAGTTTTATTTGTAGAGTTTCGGAGAATACTTTCTAAATTATTAACGGTATTTTAATCTACTGTGTGGCCTTATCTTTTAACTACAACGGACATATTTTGCTATATGTTCCATAATATATTTTCCTTGCATTTAATTTTGGCTCTTTTGACTGTTATTAAAGGGACACGCCCTAGTTACGGCTAGTTGTTAACCATTACGGCGTTGGTTTTCGCTATTAAACCCATTTTTTTCACAAATAAAATTGCACTTTACTTACATTTTATTATTTAGAATACTCATTTCCATTCACCTGAAGTGCTTTTTGGTAATCCTGGTAATCCTGATAATCCTGATGTTTGTAAAACCACGAAATGCATTGTTTGTATTTCTTAACAACAGGCGTGCACTCGAGAAAAACACGTTAAGCAAGCGAGGTCCAATCTATTTTTAGAGCGAATCTTCCTGTGTAAACGTCACAGACGTTGGTATACCACGTGACCGTTGTCATTTTTGGTTCGGTTTGTTTTCTCGTGCACTGTTCGCGCAATCAAATTCCGATTTGTTATCGTTTGCTTGTTGTTCATTTGTGAGATTTTTCTTCACAGTTCGTGAACATTTTCAGTAACAATAAAGTTCAGACAAGTAAGTGTCTCAATACAAAACGTTACAAACCCTTAAAACCAATACTTTTGCTAAGTCTTACGATATCTGGAGAGGGGATACATCCAGGACAGAACAGTTGGAACATGTCCAGGAGAGGTGAAAAGAACGCACCCCAAGTCTATGCGCACTCTGTGAAATTTGTCGTGACGTAGGCATTGTTGTGCTTCGAGCGACATCTACCGGTGACATCAGAATACTAACTTTCAAAATTGTTTCAAGCAATTGGGACATGGGGATTCCCATGGTATTTATCGATATAAAACCTTGTTTTTCACTCCATTTGATAAAAACGTGATCTAAGTGTGTTACAGGTTTGTAGATTAACCAAATTATAATTTATTTTCGCTGGATGGAACTAGGGTGTGCGGCTTTAATCGATCGATTTTATTAAAGGGACATTCCTGAGTTTGCTGCACTTTTTAAGATGTTATCGGCTAACAATGACTTTTTAACGATTGGAATTACATACCAATTTTTTTTTTTTGCATAAAATATTAGTGGCTGTATATTCAACGTGTTTCTGATCGCTCTAATATTTGTACTAAGTTGAATTTCATTTTATTTCCAAAAATAAAAAAAATTCGTACGTATGAAATTATTTGAAGACAAAATCCAGTTTGGGCTTCTTACAAATATTAAGACGACCAGAAACATATTGAATATACAGACACTGATATTCTAAACCAGAAAATGTTTAATATGTAAGTTTAATCGTAGAAATATTTTATTAGTCGGAAATATTTTACAATGCAGCAAACTCAGGAATGTCCATTTAACAAGCTTTTTATTTATATTTTTAGAGTTTCGGAGAATACTTTCGAAATTATTAACGGTATTTTAATCTACTGTGTGGCCTTATCTTATAACTACAACGGGCATATTTTGCTATATGTTCCATAATATATTTTCCTTGCATTTAATTTTGGCTCTTTTGACTATTATTAATCGATCGATTTTATTAACAAGCTTTTGCAGTCATATTTTATGAAATTACATATTTATACCTACATACATCAAGTTAACAGTGTTGCTACTTCGTCTAGTTTGACTGCCGTTGCTGGGACTCGAACCTATGGCACCAAATCGCACGCAAATTGCAGACTTGCCACGATACCTTCTGAGCTGTTGAGGCGTCCATATAAAGTATTCGCTTTATCCCAGCTATACGCCTATGTGGCGACAGCAGGTTTTCTCTGAAAAAAACCCAGTGTCAGAATGACCATATGTTTTACGTCCAATAGCCGATGATAAGATAAAAAATCAATGTGCTCTAGTAGCGTCGTTAAATAAAAATAAACTTTACTTTACTTTTACCCAGCTACATGCATGGGGCCTACAAGTTACGCGGTCGATCCCGCTTACGAGCATGAACCAGTGGGAAGACCTGGCACTGGCTAGTACACTATGCATTGGTATATGAATATCTATATATTGTGTGTACACGAAGAAACCCGACATCCCTCTACGTCACCACAAGAAAGTACAGAGCATGTTCGTTTCGCATAGAGACGTCGGGTTTCTTAGTATAACGTTGGTACTGGTTAAGTTTAATGTCATGACTGGACTCGAGAATAATCAAACTAAAGCTCTGTAGCATCATATTTAGGATAACATTAATATTGTATACGCAGTAGCTTGCGACTATTTAGTTGTCGACGATTGCCAAAGCATTACATAGTTTCCACTAGTCTTCGCCTACATATCAATATCAATAACGGGAGGGTTGGAGGTGACGCGAGCTAGACAACACCTGGCGGACAAAACTGTTATCCGTGAACAAGACCGTATCTCTGCACAATGCAGAGTAAAATGGTCATTTGGCAAAATAGGAAGACCCGCCATTTGACAATACATCCTTCGTGCACCGCCATAGAGAGGACTGCCATTCTTAGGCTAATTTACTAAATAAAAACTCTAGGATCGATCCTAAAATGAGAATTTGTGCACATAGATTAAATATTGAAGCTTGCAGATACAAAAATGCCGAGAGAGCACAAAGGATATGTACATTATGTAATACTAATAAGATGGAGGATGAGTTTCATTTTATCCTTTCGTGTCCACGATATAAAATGTTAAGAAAGAAATGTATTAAACAATACTATTTCAACCACGACAATGTCTTCAAACTTATACAATTATTTGATAACTGAAAACAATAAGGAGATAAATAATCTTGGCAAATGTTTACAACAGGCGAACCGATTTAGAGAACAATTACTTGTACAAGCAAATTAATGATATGTACATATATAATGCTTCTTATATTAGTTGTTTGTGTGTATTTGTCTGCAAGTCGCTCTCCATCACTGTTCCGCACTATTGTATATATTGATGTTTTTCATTGTTATAATGCTGATCAGTTTGAACTTGTAAATCCCCGTCGGTGGGCCCATTTGGGGTATTTCTCGATCCAGCCAGTGCACCACGACTGGTATATGAAAGTCCGTGGAATGTGCTATCCTGTCTATATCATAGTGCAGAATTACCAAATGTTTGACATCCAATAGTAAATGGATAATAAATTAATATGACCTAATGTTGTCGTTTAAAAAAAAAAACCTTTAACTTTTATATCAAAACTAGCACAGGATAGCTCATTGGGATAAGTGCAGCTGTGACGACATGCACCCATAACAGTGATAGCAGGTGTTCGTGAAAGTTAAACATGTCCTGCACCACCGGTGGCATTCGTAATTAGACTGCCACCACATCAATGTGTGACGTACTTTACCACGGGCGTAGGAAGGTGCTAAAGGGGTGCGTGGCTGGGTGCACACACACACACACACACACACACACACACACACACACACACACACACATATATATATATATATATATATATATATATTATATTATATGGGACAATATATAAGTCATCGCTGTTGCTACAAAGTGGGGGTACATGCCCCCTCCCCCTCCCCGCTTCCTATGCCAGTGTTTACTCATTGGGGTACGTCCCACACCCCACACTCGTAAACAGTTAAACCTGCCATGCCCTAGTTTTATATTTATTTGTAGTAAATAATTACAAAGGCATAATCGCTACACACTCACACAAAAACAAAAACATCAGAGAGATTCAAATTGCAGAGTGATTGCATGCTGCGTAAATAGAGTCGCGTTCAGTACAACTAAATTTATGTTTCAGCCCAACGTAGCAAATTATATTAAATCTGCGAATACAAATAATTTGTGACTAGTCGATTGATTCGGGCAGACGAGTTGTCTGGCTATAACAAAAGTCACCAAAGCCTTAGGCTCCACCATACATAACATTTGTTGTCTGTTGGGGTTTTTTTCTGCTAGAAAAACACTGATTACAAGTTTTGTTAGTTTATTTTGTTTAACAACACCACTGGAGCGCATTTATTTATCAGTCATCGGCTATTGGATATCAAACATTTGATAATTTTGATATAGTCTTAGAGGGGAAACCCGCTACAGTTTGCCATAGGATATTTATCCCACAGACAGGATAGCACATACCACATCCTTTTATATATCAGTCGTGGTCCGCTGGCTAAAGCGAGAAATAGTCCAATGGGTCCACTGATAGGGATCGATACAAGTCTGAACGGACGTAGAAAGTGTGGTTCTTTTGACTTAGTGTGCGCCCTGCACTAGGATCGATCCCAGACCGACCGTGCATCATCCGAGCGCTTTACCAGCCAAGGTGGCGTCGTGGTTAGGCCATCGGTCTACAGGCTGGTAGGTACTGGGTTCGGATCCCAGTCGTGGCATGGGATTTTTAATCCAGATACCGACTCCAAACCCCGAGTGAGTGCTCCGCAAGGCTCAGTGGGTAGGTGTTCGATGCAGAATGCCGTTCAAATCACAAATAATTCAAAATTGGGTGATTGATTACTTTATTTTGAATATAAGACGAAATTAATCGACGGTAAAGTCATACTATAATATAGCTTTATGTTTTTATAGTTTTCTTGTATTAACTTTCAAGATTGAAATAGTCCGACATATTACCCAAACTCTGAAAGATGAAAGGACAATTACCCCAAACGAAAATTTAATGTTAGATTATACCAAAGTTAAAATTAAAATATACTCCCAATATTTACCGAATCTCGCACGCACGCTCGCACGCTTTCCATTCACTTTTGTATTTTGTTGTTGGACATCAAAATGCCCCGGCAAGGGAGAACAAAAAACAAAACAAAACAAAACAAAAAACAACAACAAAAACAACCCCCACAAAAAACAACCAAAAACAAAACAAAACACGTTAGAGCTTTGCTCATCAGCAGCCAAATGTGCGAAGCTGTCAAACGTCTTTAGGTATGAGTGCTTCAACCAAACTTAGTGTTGCCATTGCCATTTGTGTAGTTATTAGCTGTGTACTTGCAGAGCGCGTGTTGGTCGTGACCGCGGGCTGCGACCAGAAGACATTCTAGCTACTGTCCATTCAGTATAAATGCATGACAACCACACACATATCAAGACATCCGTATCCAGTGGCGTAGGCAGGATTTTGTATTGTGAGTGGGGGGCCACCTGGCATCCAAGCCCTCTGCCCCCCCCCCCCCCCCCCCGTGACTACGCTACTGATCACCCCTAATTTCCCGGGATTGGGGGGGGGGGGGGGGGCACTGTCCGTATCCAACGAACTGCTAGTCCAAGATCATATGGTGAAATAAAAAAAATTCTTTCTGAGAAACTTGATAAAACGTAAGTTGCCTTCGTGCCACTCTTTTGAAGGAAATGTTTGCCTTGGTACCCCTCGAACTTGCGTTAGTGCCCTAATGTTTGTTATTAAATCAAAGGCAACACTCGCCCCCCGCCCTCCGCCCCCCGCCCCCCCCCCACCCCCCAATTATTCACCATGGGGCCGTTGAAATATTACGTATCGCTATTATATCAAAATTAGACACCCTCCATCCCCCCTTATTACATGGCGGTGGAAGAGATACACATGTGATATTTATCGTCTCTTCACATATGAAAATACGTCTTTCGAGAGGTGCCACACAGTACAACTCCACATAGATGTTATACGACAAGTGTGCACATGGTTCTTTCGATTCATATTTTTAAATCGGAAACATACTTGCTGTATAATTAATATTAGCAGCATAATTTAAAGGGACAGTCCTGAGTTTGCTGCAACTTTTAAGGTGTTATCGATTAACAGAGAATTTTTAACGATTGTAATTAGATATCAAATATATTTTTCTGCATAAAATATTAGTGACTGTATATTAAACGTGTTTCTGATCGTTCTAATATTTTTACTAGGTTAAATTTCATTTTATTTCCGAAAATATTATTTTTTCGTACGTACGAAATTATTTGAAAACAGAATCCAGTTTGGGCTTCTTACAAATATTAAGACGATCAGAAACACGTTGAATGTACAGACATTGATATTTTAAACAAGACAATATATTTAATATGTAAGTTTAATCGTAGAAATATTTTATTAGTCGGAAACATCTTACAATGCAGCAAACTCAGGAATGTCCCTTTAACAAAATATATATTTTAATAATTTAGTTTAGCCTTGAATATATTTATAATATTGTTTGTATAAACTTCATTGATAGATATGTCGCGTAGGAATGCAAAGTTTCATTGATAAATAGCTAAATGAAGTAGCCACGACATGACGTTATTTTCCCCCTTGTAACGCCGCATAACGTTTGGCGCTACATCCATCAACACCCTCGAGCGTTACGTAATATTTGAATGGACCCAGTGTACATTTTGATGGGGTGTTTTAAAATAGTATTGGCTCGGGCGAAGGATGTATCGCACAAATAGCACATGTAATAATCTGAAAAAGAAAATGGAGGGAAAAACATAAGAATAATGTTTTTTTACCAATTGTTTCTAATCGCATATGGCGACCATTAGTTATGAAGACATAACTACTGCAGATACTCTCATCCTACAGTTACGCTCATCATTGCAGTTACCCACATCCCTTTTGTCAGATACCAACATCTCATCAGAAGATGACTAGAGAGTTACCTACATCACCACTTCGAAGTTACCTTCATCATGCCTCACTTTGTGATTTCATTATCAGCCGAATGACACAACTTATCATTATTTCATTGATTCAAAATATATTCATACTAAACCAACTGCTGATACGCTCTATTA
Organism: Gigantopelta aegis; assembly: GCF_016097555.1. Taxonomy (NCBI): domain Eukaryota; kingdom Metazoa; phylum Mollusca; class Gastropoda; order Neomphalida; family Peltospiridae; genus Gigantopelta; species Gigantopelta aegis. The sequence continues at coordinate 40,892,563 of NC_054710.1, read as the reverse complement.
AAATGTGAATGTAATGCTTAGAAATACGGAAATTCACATTGATTAATACTCTTCATGTGCGTCCTCCGCCATATTGGATGCGAGTAACTACAGTTACCCGCATGCGGTTATCCCCTGTGCTAGTGGCATCGTTAAATAAAACAAACTTTACTTTTACCGAGCGCTTTACCACGAGTTGCAAGAAGACATCTGTCTGGCTATAACAAAATCCCACTAAAGCCTGAGACTCCGCCATGCATTGATGTTGTTGTCTAGCCACAGGCCATAATTATTAACGCTATATGTTTCTATATAGCGTTAGTGGCTATAACACCTGTTAATATCAGTAGGCCCATGAATATATGTATGCACCTTTGCCTACCTAAGCAACATACCTTGAAAAAGCTGACAACTATTGTCCAGCTCTTTCTCCCAGGATATTGGTTTAAATAAACACCCAATACACCTGGCCGGAGCACACCCATCTTACACACACAAAAAACAACAACATTAATGTTGCATGGGTCGGAAATAACTAAAACGTCTTTAATTTCAACAAGTTACACATGTTTGCAAACTACATGCCTTTCCCGATCGGCGATTGTCTGATAGTTACCACTTCAAAACTGTCTGCCATGAAATAATCAAACAGCAGACTACTTACGCGGATATATTTCTGGATTTTGGTCAACCACATGGGAAAATAACTGATTAGAGGCCGTCTATCCCCTTTATGCTAGAAATACACTGATTAGAATAAATACAGTGAATCCATCGATTACGACCCATTCTGCGACTACCTCGAGTGACCTCCCTTCCCATTATTGATATGTTGTAGGGGAGGGCTAGAGAGGATTGTGTGTAATACTTCGGCAATCGTCAACAACCAAATGGTAGCCAGCTATTGTGTCTAAAATTTAAAAAAAAATTCCTAAATCTGACCCCACAAAGGTTTAATTTGGTTATTCTCGAGTCCAGTCATGGCATTAAACTTATGTTGTTAACCAGTACCAACGCTACACGAAGAAACCCGACGTCTCTATGCAAAACGAACCTGCACTGTACTTCCTTGTGGTGACGTAGAGCAAAGTGTTTACCCACGTGACACAGTGGTACTGATTAACAACGTAAGTTTAATGTGATGAGCTTTAGTTTGGTTATTTTCGAGTCCCAGTCATGACACAGTAGCTGGCGATCGTTTGGTCGTCGCCGATTGCCAAATTATTAGTTATATCTAGCGTTATTGTCACATAAAATAGAATAACGCTAGAGGACACACGAGCTATGGTTTCGGCCAAAAATACAACCGCCGTGTAGATCTATAGTCCCCATTAGCCGAGCCTAAATTGCCGGCCGCCATGCATATTACCACTTCTATGTTAAGTGAAACAGTTGGCGACGTCTATTGAGGTTGTATTTATGAAATTAATCTTTGTACACAATATCCCTGCCCTATTTATAACATATTCAAAATTTCCCCCAAAAAATATATAGTCTCCGTCCCAGGGCATCTCACTGAGCCAGGCCAGAGACCGGACCTGGGATGGACATGCCTGAAATCATAGGTGTATAGGGACACGTTAAAATAGTTCCAAGTCCGCAACTACGCAATATTTAGCACGATGTCTGTACGGTAGTCGACTGGACCTGAGTTTTAAAAAGTTCCTTAAAGAAAGCGACAGTGCAGACGAAAAGTGGAGAAGCGATCAGAATAATCGAAAAATAAAAAATAAATTTAAAAATAAAATAAAAAAGGCTTTGCATATCATATATTATAGATTATAGCTGCAGATTATCGTCATAAGGTAGTCATAAAACGTAACCCAGTTTCAGGATTTCTCTTGATGTGTTCACTTTTGAACCCCCCCCCCCCCCCCCCCCCCTTCACTCACCCCGCCCATTTCATCAACCGTCGTGTTCGTTTGTTTTGTCGCTATAGAACTGTCGAATGTTTGACAACATTACCCGCAGAATCTTGTTGACGTCTGCCAGCAGTGTCGAAAGCTGAAGGATATTTTAGTTGGCATGCTAATGAGCACTTCTAGGTCACGTGATCACACTTCTAATGACCTGAGGAAACCTTACAATACCATATAAGGATATAATGAAGTCCTGTTATAGACAAGCGTCTTTTTCCGGCCCGGTTTTAATGTAATGAGTACAGAGGAAGCTCTAAAAGTGAGATTCGCTAAATTCAGAGAAGCTGACAGAATGCACGTCATCGTTTGCTGTAATGTTCGCCCATTAGTTGCCCAAAATGAGCTACAACTGCGTCTGAATTGAAGCACAATGAAGAAAGAAAAAACACAAAACCAGAGGTGGGCCCCGGTAAAGCGGTGGGGTTTGCTAATGATGATCATAATGATTCCAAATACCCATCATCGTCATCATTATGATGGTAAAGATAGTGATGATGATGCTGACGATGATCGTGATGATGATGGTGATAGTTATGGTGATGATGGTGATAATGATGATGGTGGTGGTGATCATGATCATGATTATGATGGTAGTGGTGGTGGTGATGATGGTGATTATGATGGTGGTGGTGATGGTGATTATGATGATGATGGTGGTGGTGGTGATGTGATCATGACGACAATGATGTGATAATAATGGTAGTAGGGTTGATGATGATCATGATGATAATGATGATCGTGATAACGGTGATGATATTGGTAATAATGATGGTGATTATGATTATGCTGGTGACGACAATGATGATGATGATAATAATAATAGTAATAATGATGGAGATGATGACGATGACGACAACGATAGATATTTTTGTAGACGTTTGTGTCCAGTCAAGGATTAAGCACGATGTCCTGGACTGCAAACTGTTGTCTGTCTTTGACACTTTGAACTGTATTCATTACACTCAGGCCGTCAGACGACAGCACATGAAGGATGATGGTAAACTTCATGATGGCAAGACCCCAACAGAAGAGTTAACATTCTAATGGCGCCAGCGACGCAGTAATAATAAAAAAAGAAAGTTTGTTTTAACGACACCACTAGAGCACATAGATTTATTAATCATCAGCTATTGGATGTCAACCATTTGGTAATCTGGAGATGTAGTCTCAGAAAGGAAACCCGCTACATTTTTTCCATTAGTAGCAAGGGATCGTTTATATGCACCATGCCACAGACAGGATAGCACATACCACGGTCTTTGATATACCAGTCATGGTGTACTGGCTGGAACGAGAAATAACCCAATGGGCCCACCGACGGGGATCGATCCCAGACCGACCACGCATCAAGACTTTGAGACTCAGGACAACCCCATAACAAATACGAACAAGAACTTTATGTTAGTCTAGTTGGAAGGAAGGATGGAAGGAATGTTTATATGGCGTCGGACATGTAGTTAGGGACAACACAGATAATAGGGCTGATTTTTTTTATTATAAGCAATGGGGCTTTTGTAAGCATTATCCTACAGACAGGATGATTCATACAACGGCCTTTGTCACACCAGTTGTAGAGCACTAACTGGAACGGGAAATAGCTCAATGGGCCTACCGACGGGGATCGGTCTTTAGTGTAGCAGGAGAAAAGCTCGTATTGCCGCATAGCTCGAGTCACCTCTAGCCCTCCCCTTATTGATATGTTGTAGGGGAGGGCTAGAGAAGACTGTATGTAATGCTTCGGCAATCGTCGACGACCATATGGTAGCCAGCTATTGTTAACACTGCTCGAAATATAATATGTAGCCAAACACTGCCATCGAAACAAAACTTTCTGCTTCAAAATGCGACAGAATGCAACAACAACACTCATCTATTTAAAACAAGATGTCGGTGCGCGGGTGATGCGAGTGTCATCATCATCTTACATCATCTCCGCATCATGGAGTCGAAATATGTCTTACTACGGGAAGGACGGAAGGAAATGTTTTATTTAAAAAGTAAAGTAAAGTTTGTTTTATTTAACCACGCCACTAGAGCACATTGATTTTTTGTATCTTATCATCCGCTATTGGACGTCAAACATATGGTCATTCTGACACTGTTTTTTTTTTAGAGGAAACCCGCTGTCGCCACATAGACTACTCTTTTACGACAGGCAGCAAGGGATCTTTTATTTGCGCGTTTCCCACAGACAGGATAGCACAAACCATGGCCTTTGTTGAACCAATTATGGATCACTGGTCGGTGCAAGTGGCTTACACCTACCCATTGAACCTTGCGTAGCACTCACTCAGGGTTTGGAGTCGGTATCTGGATTAAAAATCCCATGCCTCGACTGGGATCCGAACCCAGTACCTACCCGCCTGTAGACCGATGGCCTAACCACGACACCACCGAGGCCGGTGTGTTTTATTTAACGACGTACTCAACATATTTTATTTACGGTTATATGGCGTCAGACAAATGGTTAAGGACCACACAGATATTGTGAGAGGAAACCCGCTGTCTCCACTTCATGGGCTACTCTTTTTCGATTAGTAGCAAGGGATCTTTTATATGCACCATTCCACAGACAGGGTAGTACATACCACGGCCTTTGATATACCAGTCGTGGTGCACTGGCTGGAGTGAGAAATAGCCCAATGGGCCCACTGACAGGGATCGATCTCAAACCATTAAAACAGGATGTTGGTGCGCGGGTGTTACGTGTGTCATCATCTTGCATCATCTCTGCATCATAGAATATATATCCGTTGAGGGGTTTAGATAACACAGTTCCACCCAAGAGATAAAATTGTTTTGTTTTGTTTTTTAGTTGTTATATTTGTTTGTTGTTGTTATTGGATTACTTGGGGTTTTGGGGGTTGTTGGGGGTTTTTTTGTGTGTTTTTTGTTGTTGGGTTTGTTTTTCTATTTTTTTGTTTTTTGTTTGTTGTTTTTTTATTTTGTTTTGGGGGGGTGTTGTGGGGGTATTTTGAGTTTTTTCTTTTTCTTTTTCTTTTGATATAGGGATTATAACATAGCGCGGCGGGACGTAGCCCAGTGGTAAAGCGCTCGCTTGATGTGCGGTCGGTCTGGGGTCGATCCTCGTCGGTGAAGCCGTTGAACTATATTTCATTCCAGCCAGTGCACCATGACTGGGATGGATATATGAAAGATCCCTAGCTACTAATGAAAACATATGTAGCGGGTTTCCTCTAAGACTATATGTCGGAATTACTAAATATTTGACATCCAATAGCTGATGATCAATAAATCAATGTACCCTAGTGGTGTCGTTAAACAAAATAAACTTTAACTTTAACTCATAATATAGTAGACTAAAGGGATTATTCTGAGTGTTCAGCCCTTGTAATATTTCAGCTTGTTACCCCTAACAAACTAAACACACACCCTGATCTTTCCTGTTTTTAAATACCATCTTACCGTCACCTATTTTAAATATACTCTTCAAAAGAAGAAACGCAAAACCACATTGTCGTAACATTTGGAGAATTGATTTAATTATTGAATGGTGAGTCCGATAATTACCAAATGTTGCAGGATTGTTCACAATTCACTCTAGTCCATTGTGAGTAAGTGATAGGACACACCACCAAGGTCAAGGTCATCTGGAGTCAATACCGGGTGTGGCCTCCGCGTGTGTTGACAACTGCCTGGCACCGCCTGCCCATTGAAGCAACCAGAGTACGGATGACGTCCCGGGGGATGGTGGCCCACTCGGCCTGCAAGGCTGCTGCCAGCTCGGGCAGGGTCTGGGGCTGTGGTTGTCGCTGTCGGAGGCGTCGGTCCAACTCGTCCCATAGATGCTCAATTGGGTTCAAATCCGGTGATATCGATGGCCAAGGAAGGACATTAATGTTGTTGTTCTGTAGGAAAGCCGTTGTGAGACGTGCTGTGTGAGGCCTGGCGTTGTCATGTTGGAACACTGCGTTGGCGTTGGCCATAACTGGAACGATGTTGGCCGGAGGATCTGGTCAATGTAGCCCTGTGCATTCAGGTTGCCCTGCACGTGGACCAGGTCAGTTCTGCCAGTGTGTGAGATGGCTGCCCACACCATGACACTACCCCCGCCGAATCTGTCCACTTCCTGCACGCAGTTTGCCGCATAACGTTCACCCACGACGCCTATACACGCGACATCTTCCATCATGACGTCGGAGTAGAAATCGGGACTCGTCACTGAACCACACCTGTCTCCATCGCAGTTGAGGCCATTGTCGATGAATCTGGCACCACTGCAGTCGGAGTCGACGGTGTTGTGGTGTTAAGATGACACTTCGAACTGGACGTCTGGCACGAATTCCTACCTCACGTAGGCGGTGCCATACGGTCTGGTCGGATATCCTGCGCAAACCTGGTATTGCTGCGGCTGTGGAGGTGGCAGTAGTCAATCGTTCCCGAAGGTGGCGTACCCGGATGTAGCGGTCCTGTCCGGGGGTAGTGACCCGTGGTCGACCGGATCTAGGGAGGTCACGTGTTGATCCATGTTGCTGGTAACGGTCCCACAGTCTGGAGATGGTGCTTGGGGACACATGGAATGCCCTGGCAACGGTCCGTTCTGGATTCGCCTGCGTCTAGTCGGCCGATGGGCATTGTTTCTCTGCGGTTCACTGAGACGTGGCATGTCCTGGATTGTCAACTGTCGGCCAGATACAGAGGCCAGGCAAGCGAACACCCTGCACTTTTATACTGTCGGTGTTCATGTTGCACGTGCAGACAACGCACGTGCAGTGGTGACTTGGTTTGCACGTGGCTGCGTTTTTGCGAATATTCACATTTTGGAACTTTATTGTACAGTAGCTGCGTTTTATCGAATGTAACCGTGGGAATGTGTTTGGGACATGCAATGACCTTATATTCACAAAGCATGAACCGGTAGGAAACATAAAATCGGAGTTATAACCCATTTGTACCCTTTTGCGTTTCTTTTTTTGAAGAGTATATAAAGCATTATACGGGTACATTAATTTGGAATGACATGTGACCAAATTGTTTCAAATTTTGTTTGGCCGTTGGAATTATTTTAGACAAAAATCGATACTGAGATGTATCAACATTATGATGTCCTAGAAATGCATATTTATATTCTTAGCAAGAAAATATAAGTAAATTATAATTTTAATGTAAAAATATTTTATTTTAGACAAAAATCGATATATATTCTTAGCAACAAAATGTAAGTAAATTATAATTTTAATAATGTAAAAATAGTTTATTAAACTTTTTTTTTTTTTTTTTTTTTTTTTTTTTTTTTTTAAAATGACTACAAACTGAGGAGTGGGTGTCCCTTTAATAATCGGCCGGCGTCGTGGTTAGGTCATCGGTCTACAGGCTGGTAGGTACTGGGTTCGGATCCCAGTCGAGGCATGGTTTTTTTAAATCCAGATACTGACTCCAAACCCTGAGTGAGTGCTCCACAAGGCTCAATGAGTAGGTGTAAATCACTTGCACCGACCAGTGATCCATAACTGGTTCAACAAAGGCCATGGTTTGTGTTATCCTGCCTGTGGGAAGCGCAAATAAAAGATCCCTTGCTGCCTGTCGTAAAAAGAGTAGCCTATGTGGCGACAGCGGGTTTCCTCTAAAAAATAGTGTCAGAATGACCATATGTTTGACGTCCAATAGCCGATGATAAGATAAAAAAATCAATGTGCTCTAGTGGCGTTGTTAAATAAAAAACTTTACTTTACTTTACAAACAGAAGTGCCCTTTTAAATCAGCACTTCCGGATACTGCGACAAACATTTGTTTTCTACGCACAGACACCATCGTTGGATTCTTAATATTTGTGAAGGCTGCTGCAAGTGGACGACACGAAGGTTGGATCCGCCGGGGATCGGGGGGGGGGGGGGGGGGGGTGGCATTGAGCTCAGTAGATGTAGGGTGGCTATAGGGCGTCGGCGGTTTCGGCCGTAGGTTTGGTTTAGGTCTGTTATGGGGTCCTACCCCCGCCCTCTCCCGATTTCCCTGATGGGTCACACTGACGTTCCGGATATGAGCAGTTATCCTTCTTTAACTACCCAATAAATAAACCTGTATGGCTCGGGCCCAACCTCTCCCTCTTTCCTCGGGGGTTAAATTTCTCTTAATTGTAATTTATACTTTATTAATTTTATCTTTTTGAACAGCTAAAATTGGCGTCTAAAATATTAATTTTAAAAATTATTTAGGGTTATATTGTTATTTATTTTGGGACTTGCGCTTTTAAATTTAAATATTATTAAAGTCCCTAGTCCCAATTCTGGTTTAAAAATCTAAATTGTCCCTTAGTGAAGTATCCTGGACCAATACACTGGCTATCCAGAGACTTGGCCCGTGATAGACATGCCTGAAACCTTAGTGGTATATGGGCATGTTAAAAATACTCTCTCACTCACTTTACACACAGAGAGAGCAAACATAATAATATACTTCCACAACAATCGGTGATTCGTGGCGTCATTTGCAAATGTCATTGTTCGATTTATGTAAACCGTTTAAAAGCAACACTGCGTCGCAAATGGGTAAACTGTTCCCAAACACACAGAGAGCATTCGTCTATATTTACAATAGACCATTAAGAAGCGACAGTTCCGAGTCACTTCCGGTACAAATAGAGAGTTTGTGTTTACCAATGTCATGAGACAAACCAATCGCTTTCGGGAACACAATCATTTTAGAGTTACTTGCCTTGTATTTCTTTCTTCTTTTTATTTTTATTAAAGGGACAGACCCTAGTTTCAACCCGTGAAAATTAACACTAAGTTTAGCTAATTTGCAAAGCAGTAACACATTTGGATAGACTAACAATTGAGTGAAGCGTGAGTCTGTGACTTTGAAATGGTATGGGCGGGACGTAGCCCAGTGGTAAATCGTTCGCTTGATGCGCGGTCGGTTTGGGATCGATCCCTGTCGGTGGGCCCATTGGGCTATTTCTCGTTCCAACCAATGCACCACGACTGGTATATCAAAGGCCGTGGTATGTGTTATCTTGTCTGTGGGATGGTGCATATAAAAGATCCCTTGCTACTAATGGAAAAAGAATGTAGCGGGTTTCCTCTCTATGACTGTGTCAAAATCACCATATGTTTGACATCCAATAGCCGATGATTAATTAATCAATGTGCTCTAGTGGTGTCGTTAAACAAAACAAACTTTTTTTTGAAATTGTGAAATACCCTCTAAAAATAGACTAAAACTCGACTCAATAACTGTTACTTCTCAGACTCGCGTGCGTTTTTATAAATATGAGAAATGCATTCTGTGATATTAAAAGCACCAGGATGACCACAAAGACTTCGAATGTAGGGAAATGAATAATCTAAACAATAAAATCTAAGTATAGTATGATTTCAGTTATCAAAACCGGCTCTAATAGTAAAAAATAAGCCTTATTGTTTAAAAACAAGGGTATGTTCCTTTAATAAAGGTGGGCAACAACGGTACATTTAAAAAAAAAAAAAACTACTTTGGATTCGGTTACTGGCATCCAGGGATCGGAAACAGGATTGGCGTGTCTGAACCACATTTGGATACAGACACGTGAATTACTAGTATATTGTTTTGGAAGGAAGGAAGTAAATGTTTTATTTAACGACGCCACTTAACACATTTTATTTACGGTTATATGGCGTCAGACATATGGTTAAGGACCACACAAATTTTGAGAGAGGAAACCCGCTGTCGCCACGTAAAGGGCTACACTTTTCAATTAGCAGCAAGGGATCTTTAATATACACCAGCCCACATACATGATAACACATACCACTGCCGTTCATATACCAGTCGTGGTGCCATGGCTGGAACAAGTAGATAGATATATGGACGGACGGACGGACGGACTGACGTATGGATACAACATACAGACAAAGACATAAACATACATAAACAGCCAGTTAGAAAGTTAGAGAGACAGAGATAAAGAATGTGAATTAGGCATAAAGAATGAGAATTAGACTGGGGAAAAAAACCAGACAGACATAATTATTTTTAGTTATCCTCGATTTTTCTTTTTTAACCAAACGTTTCACCGTCTGCAACCGTGCATCCAGACAGCTAATAAATTCACATCGAATTAGAAATGAATGATTACATCCTAATGGATTTTTTTTGTTTAATTTTGCTTCGTTCTCACTACATCAACCCTTTTCCACGCGCTTACATCCTGAGAAGCTTCAAGTACGCCTGCCTTGGGCAAATGATTCCAGATCCCCCGAGATATCGGCTCGAGACAGATGATGCGCCTCATTCATTTTCCTAACAACGTCTTTGTAGACTAGACCAATGAGATTGACCGTTTTTTATCACTGCGGGAATGTGATCGATCACCATTTTATTTAGAGAACTGATGGTTCAAATTGCGACTGCTGTCTTACCCCGCAATAATCCCCTAAAAAGATTCTGATGTGGGTTTCTTCTCTCGAACTCTTGACCAAGCGGCACAGCTATCTGTTAATCCCAGTTTCCGTAAAATCTCTAACACATCGCCGACAAACACAGAATTTTGGAATAAAGATGCCCAGATACACGTTTTCTGACCAATCTAGTTGGGGATTTTTTTTAATGCTTTAAAGTTTGTTTTGTTTAATGACACCACTAGAGCACACTGATTGATTCATTCATTGACTGATTATTTATCGACTATTGGATATACCAAAAATGGGTAATTTAGACATATAGCCTAAGAGATGAAATCCGCTACATGTTTCCATTAGTTGCAAGGGATATTTTATATGCACCATCCCATTGACAGGATAGCACATACTACGGTCTTTGATATACCAGTCGTGGCGCACTGGCTGGAGCGTGAAATAGCCCAATGGGCCTACCGACAGGGATCGATCCCAACTGTACGCTTGAGGATGTGGGTGACCTATTATAAATGGTTAAATACAGAAAAATATTCTCGAGACTGCAACTTTAGTTTCAACCTGTGAAAATTAATACTAAGTCTGGTTAATCTACAAACTAGCTCGAGTAACCTCTAGCCCTTTCCTTATCGATATATTGTAGGGGATGGCTAGAGACAGTTTTCTTGCCCACTGGACAGTGTTATCCAGCTTTTGCACGGTGCTAGACAAGCTGTCTGACCCTAGGGCTGGATAAATCTGTCTTACCAGATTGACGTCATAACTCATTGTTTTACAACCATTGACGTCATAACTCATTGTTTTCAAAATTTTACCTTGTATCATTGTTTAAAAAAATATTTAAACAAATTAATATTTTCAACTTTATATTTATTGTTAAGTTGTTGCATTTTTATGTCGTTGCATAAGCTGGACTATATTTTTCAGCGTATGATTAAAATTTAATGAGTTTAATTGCTTGTAGGTGAAATGTTTACGAATCGTTCAACAATAAACAAACCTACGTAGCTTACAAAATTAATGTTTTGTTACTGTAATTAAATAGGCAAGAAAAAGAATCAATCACCGTTGTGAGGTATAGATAAGGCAATTCCAACCTTCGGGACAAAATGGTTTGTCCCTCGAGTTGGAATCAATCTAATTAAAATTAGCTCCACTATTGCATGTGGATCTAACAGCAGCCCGTTGGAGCTCATGTCCAGTTGACCTTTCATTCGACCAATCAAAACTTTACTTGTTAAATCATGCCAGTGATTTAAAAAGAATTTGAAAACATTCGGGATTATGCCGAGGATATACGAAATAATTCGGGTGAATTACGAAGTATGCCGGAAATTAATTGCAATATCAAATTTTATATAAAATTTGTTTCAAGACGAAAACATAAACCATGATGGTATAGCCATAAAATCTGTTTATACTAGTATACAATCCAAAGTTTATTACTCCACTTTTCCCCCTGTTTTATCAATGTTGAAATAGACCAACAAGTTCGCCTATTGCATAAATAGTCTCGCCCGATATTTTTAGAATTTGTATGCTCCCGAATAACGCTATAAAAGGCGAAGTGTAATTGGTCGATATTTAAATTGTTATTTTTAGATGGAATGTCACCTGGACATGGGAGTTCACGCAATGCTGTTAGATCTACTGGCTAGACCCAGTAGAGCTAATTTTGATCAGATTGGGTTGGAATTGATTTATCTATACCTCACAACGGTGATAGATTCTATTAGTGTGTAATACTTCGGCAATCGTCGACGACTAAATGGTAGCCAATTGTTTTTGTTTTTCCTAAATCTGATGTCACAAAGCTTTCGTTTAATTATTCTCGAGTCCAGTCATGACATTAAACTTACATGTTGTTAATTAGTATCAATGTGTCACGTGGCCACATACTTTGCTCTACGTCACCACAAGAAAGTACAGTGCAGGTTCGTTTCGCATATGGGCGTCGGGTTTCTTCGTGTAGCGTTAGTAATTGTAAACAGCACGTAAGTTTAATGTCATTAATCTCGAGATTGATCAGACTAAAGCTCTGTGGCATCAGCTTTAGGAAAGCATTTGTATTTTAGACACAGTTACTGCAGCTGGCTACCAATTGGTCGTCGACGATTGCCGAAGTACTAGTATTACACACAGTCCTCTCAAGCCCTCCCCAACAACATAGCAACAAGGGGAGGGCTAGAGGTGACTCGAGCTATTTACAAATCAGAGTAGATTTGCAATAAAGTGACTGTGAAGAGTAGATTTGCAATAAAGTGACTGTGAAGTTCATAACGGGAAATACCTAAAAATAGACTAGTGTGTGTTTCCATAGCCGATTCGTTTCAGAGGCACGTGTGTTTTTAAAAATATGAAATAAAAAAGCATTTTGTGGTATTAAAAACACCAGGATGACCAGAACCATTTCAGACGTACTGAAATGGATATTCTAAACAATAAAATATAAGTAGTGTCTGATTTCAGTTGTCAAAAGACGGCTCTAATTGTAAAAAAAAAAACGTCGTCTCTCAGTTTGACGTTGTGGCTGTGTTTGTGATTTACAATCGTCAAAAAATCTCGAATGACAAGGCGGCGATATCTATCTATGTTGTTCTGATTTTTGCTGATTGATGAAACTCGTTGCTATGCATGTTCGTAATTTAACGTGATATCGCGTGAATTTCTCCCCTTTATTCCTTCTAATCTCGGATTACAATTTTAATCAATACTTTCATCTATTCTTCCAAATTTGATTACTCGTTCACCGTCTCTGTGAAATAAATGTCATAAAATTGGTGTTACGACATTCGAATCTTGCCGTAAACCGTTCCGGGCAACATGGCCCCCTTGAGGCGGACGGCGTGACATGGCGAAAATGAAATCCACAATTGATTGATTAGCAATGGCGACATGGATACGAGATCATACGTCATCGCGCGACGCTAAGGAGAGACCTCATAATTTCCAATTACGTGCACCGCGCGTGCCCGCCGCGTTGTGGTTTCCAGCTCAACATGAGAGATGAATTTTAAATATCTTCATATCAAAGGAAATCGCCATCTTTATTGGGAAGCTTTATAGGCGAGAATTGAAATATAGTTTTTGTGTTCATTTCACAGATTAGAGGTGGTCATATTTCCAAATCCAAAAATGTGACTTTTATCTATTTACTTATTTTAAAAAATTATTTATTTATTTATATTGCCAAATCCAAAAATATGGAATTATTATTATTATTATTATTATTATTATTATTAAATAAATAAATTTTTATTTGTTTCGATTCTTTTCGTTTCGTTTAATTGACGGGTGCCAACGATGGAGCAGGATATGCTCAATTACGCGAACACCTTATATCATCACTGTTTTGACAATGATTCGTGATTGCATGTCCACCACGACTGGTATATCAACGGCCGTGAAATGTGCTATCCTGTCTATGGTGCATATAAAATATCTCTCACTATATTAGGAAAAAATGTAGCGGGTTTCCTCTGATGACTACGATTCAGAATTACCAAATATTTGGCATCCAATAGCCGATGATTAATTAATTAATGTACTCTAGTGGTGTCGTTAAACAGTCAAACCTTTTTGATTGCATGTCATCACGGCTATTATATATTCGTACTGGCTCCGATTTTTTTAGAGAGTGGGGGGGGGGGGGGGGGGTGGGGGATTCAAGCTGATTTTTGCCCGAATTAAACGAAAATGCCCATTATATTAATATTGGCATTACTACCAAACGGCTATATAAGGTTGTAAACGAATCTCGACGAATATTTCATGGATTACAACTAATATTATGGGTAGAATTATGGAAATACATATACCAGGTGAAAAGGTTTCAGGAAAGCTCATTTTACCCGAATTAGAGATTTAAAAAGAAAAAAGAAAAAAAAAGATTTATTGCCCCCAGAACATAGACAGTGAACAGGTTGGGGATCCGTGGTCACTGCCTTACAAAGTACATATTTAAACAATAGTATCTAAACAAAATATGCTATTTAAATATGTTAATGCTTTCTATGGTATTTATAAGACGGAAAGAGAGAGAGAGAGAGAGAGAGAGAGAGAGAGAGAGAGAGAGAGAGAGAGAGAGAGAGAGAGAGAGAGAGAGAGAGAGAGAGAGAGAGAGAGAGGGGAGAGGGGGGAGGTGCAACAGCAGTAGATAAGTATAAAGAAGTTGTGGGGATATTGAGAGAGTATTAGAAAACGACATTTTAATTAGTACTCTATTTCCAAGTGAACTTTCAAAGCATTATTTTTAATTAAAACATTCTTTCAAAGAGTGTTTTATAGGATGTCCATTGCTTATGAAATGCTTCATAGTTGCAATTTTTGTAATAAATATATTTTTCTATTTCAAAATTATTTTGTAGAATATTTTTCGCGGCGTTGACATGTAAATTTTTTTTTTGTATTTTCATACCGTAAATATAATATTTTATGTTGATAGTCAGCCAATTTACAAAATCACCTTTTTCGTTGTTGATCATGCCTAACATAACTATGTATCTGCTTAGAGTGATATTAATTCCAGTTTCATTTCTTATCCATTCTTCTATTGCTTCCCACAGAGAATGTACTAAACTACATTCAAATAGAAGGTGTTGTATGGTTTCAGGTGATTTGTTGCAAAAACTACAGGCATTGGAATCAATGTAATTAATCATATTTAGAAATGTGTTAGTTGTAAGGATTCGGTGTATGATTTTATACTGAAACCAAGATAATATTGTGCTTTTGACAGACCTAAAGGGTAGAATGTAATATTTTTTCCAATCATATATATCATAGATATATCCTTCTTTAAAATATTTTATTTGTGATTTTGGAATGGTGGTTTGAGTGTTCAGTAAATCATATATATGTTTGCAACCTTTCTGATCTTTGAATAAAACCTTTAAGTTATATGGAAGAACAGGATTTTGTAATGCTATAAAAACGTCATCATTTAAATTATCTAGGTTGTAAATGAATGATTTTATAGCACTGACCAATGAAGGATATTCCAGAAAATTGGTAATTATGTCGTATTTCTCTATGAACTGTTCATATGTTAGAAAGTCTCCTTGTTCTTTCAACAAATCGTTAATAAAGATAATACCTTTTGAGATATATCGTTTTAGTATAAATGGCTTTTTATCTATACATATTTTACTGTTGAACCAAATATTGATCTGGAGAATATCATCTACGTTTACTGGAATTTGTTTTTCTTGTATCCTTAACCAACTAACCAATGTGTCTCTCCAAAATGTATTTTTTATTGAACTTTTTTTACAGTATAGAAAATGGTCGCCATAAATCACGTGTTATAATTTGTAGAATCGAACAAATGGTCCATTTTGGGTTATTTAAAAATATCCGTCGGATCCACGAACTTTTCAAAGCGGTCATAAAATTATTTATGTTTATCATTTTGATGCCACCATTTTTATAGTCTTGCGTTATTAAGTTTCTTTTAAGTTGTTCACGGCCGCTATTCCAAATAAATTGGAAAAATAATGTATTTATATGTTTTAGCAAACGTTCGCTTGGATTTGATAATGTTTTCAGTAGGTATGTTAGTTTAGGAACTATTAACGTTTTCAGGACTGTAATTCTTCCTAAAACAGTAAGTTTTCTGATAGACCATAGCTTCATTAATTTTTGTATTTCGATAATCTTGGGATTATAATTTAAATCAATAATTTCTTCTAGATTAATGGAAAAGTTAATACCGAGAAGGTTAAACTGTGTACTGCCCCATTCTAGTTTCCATCGAGTGTGATGGTAAACTTCATTTGAAAATTTCTTGCTACCTATCCAAATAGCTTTTGATTTGGTGTAGTTAATTTTTAGGCCAGATATTTGTGCATAATAATCTAGGATAGATATAACACCTTGCAGGGACTCAGGAGAGCCGTCTAAAATAAAACTTGTGTCGTCTGCATACTGCGATATTAAATATTTTTCACCATCTATAGTGATACCTTTTATATTATTGGAGTTTTTTTACTATGATAGCGAGGATTTCAGCACATAAAATAAATATATAAGGTGACAAAGGATCGCCTTGTCTACAGCCCCTTTCTAGTTTAAAGGCTCTGAATTACTCTAGATACCAATTACTATATAGTGTTTTAATCCAGGCTTTCATTGATGTTTTGAAGTTAAAAATGTCTAAGGCTTTATTGATAAATGACCAAGATATTGAATCAAAAGCTTTTTCGAAATCGATTAATAATAGTAAACCAGTGATATCTTGTTCTTCGGTATAATGCATAATATCATAAATTAATCTAATGTTTTCACCAATGTACCTTCCTTTAATAAAGCATGTTTGGTCTGAGTCTATTATTTTATCAAGAACCCTTTTTATTCGATTTGCAATACAACCTGAAGCCAGTTTATATGTACAGTTTAGGAGAGTTATTGGTCGCCAGTTTTTTTAGAAATTCTTTAGGTTTGTTTGGTTTCGGGATACATGTTATGATTCCTAATTTTTTAACATTAGACATTTCTTTCTTAGCATAACTGTAATTGATAGATTGAACAATAAAATGACCAAGATCTATCCAGAAAAATTCGGCAGTAAACCCATCCGAACCAGGACTCTTATCATTTTTCATATTTTTAAGACACGTTAATATTTCCGAGTGTATTATTTCCCCCTCTAATGTTTCTGCATCTTCGTTTGTCAGGATATTAAAATTATAATGTGCAAGTGTTTCCATAATATCATTATCATTTTGTCCAGGTGGAGTTGAGTAGAGGTTTTGGTAAAAAGCTTTAGTTTCTTTTAGGATTTCTTCCTGATCTTTAACTATTGTTCTATTTTCTAGTTTTATTTTCGAAATTAGTTTACTAAAGTAGTTTCTGGATTCTAAATTACAAAAAATATTTTGTTGGTTTTTCGCCCTCTTCGATCCATTTTGTTCTTAACCTTATATAATGTCCTTTAAGTGTTTGTTTTCTTAGCTCTTGTAATTCAAACTTTTTAGATTCAATCTGTTTTTTCATCAATCATCTTTTCATCTTCTAATAATTTAATTTCATTACATAATTTTGTTTCCAGTTCATCACGATTTTTTTTCTTAAAAACTGAAAATGATATAGTTTTGCCTCTTATTTCCATCAATAACATTTCCAAAAAAAGTTGACTATCTATGGAAAACTGAATTTCATCTTTTGGTATAGAATCTAAGATTTCATAATTATATATAGGGACGGCATACTGCCGTATTATTTTTGATATGGTTTCCTTCACCATTTTACAATATTCTGTATCTCTAAGTAATGAATTATTAAACTTCCAAAGTCCTGGACCCTTTTTTATTTGAATTAACTTTATATTTAAAACTACTGCTGAATGGTCAGAACGATAACTATTTTCCACTATAACCTTTTCTACCAGTGAAATCAAATTATTGGACATTAGAAAGAAATCGAGTCTAGCTTGTTTTAAAGGAGGTTTTTTTCCCCCCAAGTATACCTTCTAAGATTAGGATAAAGTTCTCTGAAAGGATCTATTAAATCTAACGTTTCCATTTTATCAATAATTACTTTTTTTTACATTTAGGATGGCTGACGTGTAAATAATTTGTTCTATCCAGATACTGGTTTAACACTAAATTGAAATCTCCACAAATTATATATTTTTCATTTTGGAAGTCTTCAATACATTCAAAAATATGTTTATAAAATTGTGGATAATCTATATTAGGGGCATATATAGTAATGAAAGTTAGTCTCTCTCCTTCTATTGTTATATCTGTAACAATATAGTTTCCCGAGTTGTCCATTTTAACTTTATGTAAAACATATTCAAAATTATTATTGAGCATAATTGCCACACCTCGAGAATTTCCAGTGTAAGAATTAAATAGACATTTATATCCCCACTGTGTCTGTATATAGGGTTCTAACTGTGACGTAAAGTGTGTGTCTTGTAAACAATATATGCTATATTTCTTGCATTTGAAATAGTTCAGAACATCGGCTCTTTTTTTTCCCTTATCTCCGAGTTCCTGGCAATTAAGTGTTAGGATCTGCAAACAAGCCATGATATTCTATTTTTTAAAATTTATTATAAATCTAGGTTTTTGTTTCAAGTTCGTATTCTTCTGGTTTATATTAGTCTTTATTTTATTTTTCTGTGAATGTTGCTTATTTGGAAATATATAGTTAATAAGACGATATCTAATTCTAACACTCCCCAGAAGAAAATGAAAAAGAAAGATATAAAGTAGTGAGTAAGAAATAAATACTTATATTTACAATGTTGGTGCAACAAAGTAGAGAGAGCAAATAGGACAGAATAGGTGAGAAACAATAGTGTAAAATAATGAGAAAGTGTAAAGTAAAAACTCATGGTCAAGGGTTAGGCCCCTTTTCCCGACCTTAAACAATTTGTTATCGTATATATAACGCTACAGTGACTAATACTAGTTAGAGATAATTACTATTTACGGAAAAGATTGCAAGTTCGTAGGGTAGCACGGTAATACATAATTATATACATAATCTCATCCCTACAATATAAAACAATTAATAAGAAACACTGTACAAGCACTCATGTCTATGATTAACAACATTTCAAAAGGCCCGAATGAATTAATTGATGATAAATACCTGACTGATTGGGGAAAAATAAATAAATAAATCAATCAATCAATCAACTAATCAACCAATTATTCAATCAATCAATCAATCAATCAAATAAATGATAATACAAACATGAGTATTAGTATATACATGTATAAACACACCTACATATACATTAACATACAACTACCCATACAGACATACATATATCCATACACACACATGTATACATACACACAAACATACATGTACTTATACATACATATACACATACATGCACACACAGATACATATATATATATATATATATATATATATATATATATATATATATATATATATATATATATATATATACACACATACACACATATACATGAATATACGCACACATACACATAAATATATACATACATACATGCACACACACACACACACACACACACACACACACACATTTTCATATTAATTAATCAGCATAATACATATGAAAGAAAGAAAATATATAGGTAATGCTTATGCAGCTATATTTATTCCAATGAGTTAATTTCTGTGCTAGTTATTATTTAATAAACCAGCCTGGTAGTGGCAGACCTCTTTGAGCCTTGAAGGAATTAAGTATTGTCCGGTAACGGATCTCGGGAGTGGCTGATCTATGGACGAGGAAAATAAAGTTTTTTTGTTTGTCGACACCACTAGAGCAACTTGATTAATTAATCATCGGCTATTGGAAAGATTTGCGGTCGGTTTGTGATCGATCCCGTCAGTAGGCCCATTGCGCTATTTCTCGCTCCAGCCAGTGCACCACGACTTGTACATCAAAGACCGTGGCATATGCTATCCTGTTTATGGGATGGTGCATATAAAAGATCCCTTGCTGCTAATCGAAAAGAGTAGCCCATGAAGTGGCGACAGCGGGTTTCCTCTCTCAATATTTGTGTGGTCCTTAACAACATGCCCGACGCCATATAACCGTAAATTAAATGTGTTGAATGCGTCGTTAAATGAAACATTTCCTTCGTCTTCTTCTTGATCTTCGCGATATATTATGATACGTATCACACAATTGGCTCTTAAATAGTCATTTATCACAATACGAAACATTTATCAATACCCAGCAGTAGTTAAAAGAGTGGCTACGAAGCTGTAACACGTTAATAATGATGGGAAATAAAGGCCAGACTAAGCGATAAATTGATCGTGTTAAATTGCACGCGAAGTCAAACCTATCGTGTTTTACACCTGTTAGAGTCTCTACCTGGCGTGTGATTGTTTAACTGATCTCGACGTAATGTGACTACCTCTCTCTCGCCCTGGGATCCAAAACATAACAGCCCTTATAAAGCTCCAGTTCCTTTCTCGGTGGACAAAATGCAATTAGTAATCGCATACCGGACTCGGTGGTGTCGTGGTTAAGCCATCGGACATGCGGCTAGTAGGTACATGGTTCGCACCTCGGTACCGGCCCCTACCAAGAGCGAGTTTTAACGACTCGGTGGATAGGTGTAAGACCACTACACCCTCTTCTCTTTCACTAACCACTAACATCTAACCCACTGTCCTGGACAGAAAGCCCAGATAGCTGAGGTGTGTGCCCAGGACAGCGTGCTTCAACCTTAATTGGATATAAGCACGAAACTAAGTTGAAATGAATTAATTGCATAGTGATCAAGTGTTGTTTGCCATCGCTCAGCCGATCGTAGTGGTTAAGCTATTGGCCTTGAGGCTGGAAGGTATTGGGTTCGAATCCTATTTCTGGCTTCAGTACAGAATTTTAAAGGCATACTGTCACGGATTTAAGGACCTTATTTCTCTAAAAATGCATAATAAATAAAAATTACATTAATTGTTGGAAACCAAATCTAGCTATCGCATCACCTTAACTGAACCATGATGGAGTGAAATCCATGTCATCCCTCTCGGCAATTTTAGTTTTTGAATTATGGACCATTACCATAATTCAATTATTTTTACAAAATGTCATGAAGATGGTTGAATAAAGTATATTTAGGGACAAATCAAAATATTTTATGTTCAGGTAATACTTTGTTACACCATTAAATAGGTCAGTGGTCTGTGACAATATGCCTTTAACTGCTTGATGTCCTGTGCGCTTTTTCATTCACTTGGTTGTACCTGTTCTATTTTGGCATGGGCACAAGACAAAGATATATACATGCACAGTGAACCCCCTCTGACGTGGACACCCACGGAAAGAAATAACAAGTCTATTTTTATGGGGTATCCTGTACAGAGAACTTTTGTTCTGTACTGACATTTAAAAAAAAGGACCACGAAACACGTCCGATTTTGAACGATTTCCGGTTTCCATGAAGTGTTTTTCTAATATACCCGTTTGTAGTTAATTTTATAATGTAGGACAGTAATATAGATTGTGATATAGATTTTAAAAGCAAGGATTGCGATGACGTATTTAGTGAAAGTGTGTACTAAAACTGGCGTCTCTCTCTCTCTCTCTCTCTCTCTCTCTCTCTCTCTCTCTCTCTCTCTCTCTCTCTCTCTCTCTCTCTCTCTGGGTGCAAACAGACACATCTAGGCCAACAGGATACCTTTTTTGCGCTATAAATCTGTACTGCTGTTCCTGTCGGTCTATACAGAAACTATATTTTATCAACTCGTCACGTTCCCAAAGGATTTCTAGTATGACCTAATTACTAGACATATGCATAAATTGATTTTTGTACTACATGGCATGATAAACATCAGGGCGGATCAAGGTTTTTTTTTAAAGGAGGGTTACAAAATTCTACAAAGGGGCAATTTGGGTTTGTGGAAAAGAAATAAGGCGGCCAGAGGTAATGAGAACTGTAGGGGGTTGGAGCATTTCCCCCGATATTTTGGAAATAAAGATGTTCAGATACCCGTTTTCAGGCTAGTTTAGTGTTGTATATTGTGGAAAGAAGAAAGGAATGTTTTATATATGGTCATTGCTGCTGATGTGAGAGAAAACCTGCTGCTGCCACACAATGATCTACTCTCTCCGATTAGCAGCAATCGATTTTTTTATACGCAGCATCCCACATGCAGGATAGTACATACCACGACATTTCATATACCAGTTGTGGAGCACTGGCTTGAATGAGAAATAGCCCAATCGACCAATCGATGGGGATCGATCCTAGATCGACAGGACATTAGGTGAGCGCTCTACACTTGATTCAATTAATTGTTATTGTGTCGCCTGCCAATCTTAACGAACAATATACCCAATCTACCAACAAACGTACCTATGTATTATTATGTCAGATCCGGCAACAGTACTGTTAATAGATTACAATTTATCATTTGACAAAATAATGGGTAGGTGCCGACTAACGACACAATTTACAAAAAAGGTCTTAGTCTGAGTATGTTGCCTAGGGCAACACTATTGAAAAGAAAGAAATTCTCAAAGCACATTAAAGGGACAGAACTTAGTTTTTAAACACTAAGCCATATGTTTCACTATTAGAGCCGTTTATGATCACTGGAATCAAACAGTACTTATATTTTATTGTTTAGATTATTCATTTCCTGTTTCTGGTCATCCCGGTTTTTCATGTTTTTAAAAACGCACGTGTGTCTGACAAGTAGCGGTTATTTATTCTAGTTCTACTTTATTTTTAAGGATATTTCCTGTTTTAACGTCACAGACTCTTCTTTCACTATGTTGTAACGTTTATCCAAGTGTTTTACAGGTTTGTAGATTAACTTAACTTAAGTGTCCAATTTTATTGGCTGAAACTACGGTCTGCGCCTTTAACACGTAACCATTTGAGTCGGATCCTATAAAATAGACCCAGACAGACCTAAGTGGGGTCCGAAAAAGATAGACACAGAGAGACCAAAAGATAGAATGGAAGGCGAGACCCAAGGGGAGACAATTCAGGTTCTCAGTCGCAAAGGCAACTCTATCGGGAGACCTGTGTGTCATTCTCCCAAGAGCTGAGACGTATATATTATTTGTACCGCCATGTTGTTAACTTGTTAATCATGTTTCATGTCGGAAAAGAAATTAGAATTTGCATCACCAACTTGTGACGTCTGTGCCTTCCTTTACATTCGTCAGAAAATATGAAAAGGAAAAAGAACACTGTTATTATTACAACGAGTGTTTTCAATCGTACCGAAAGCTGGACCGAAAGCTGGAACGAGTAAAGTATGTTATTTATTACACCGCACATCTATTAACAAAAGTCGAGCAGAATGACTTCCAAAATAAGTGAACAAGACATGAAAATGCACAGGTTAAAGACCGGTAAAATGACACCTCGCTTACGTCATATTGTGGTCACTTCATTTTGTTACTTATCAATGAAACTTTGCATTCTTACGTCACACATTTATCAATGAAGTTTACACAAACAATGTTATAAACATATTCAAGGCTAATTTTTTTTATTAAAATATGCATTTCGTTAAATTAGGCTGCTAACATTATTGATAAGAATTGACAGAAAGTATTTTTCCGATTTAAAAATATGAATCGAAAGAACGATGCGCACACTTTTTTGCATAATCATCTATGCGGAGTTGTACTGTGTAACACAGTCCATCACCTAACCAGAGGTCATGACCTCTCAAAAGGCATATTCCACAATGTGAAGAGACGGTAAATATTACATGGCGAAATCTCAGGCGGACTTTTTTTTCTTTCTTTTTTGTGTGTCTGGGGTGGGGTGAGGTGGGGGCAAATACACATAACCCCCTCCCCCCAATTACGGTCATGGTGTATCTACGGGGAGCATTCAGGAGGTAACCAAGTTAAGGTGTTCGAGAGCAGAATGACGGAAAGAATACATATAACGACGTTATCTCAGTTGGTTCGACCCATCTCATTAATCAATATGCCTGTGACAAGGGGCCCTATTGGGGATGAGTTATAAAAACGGAGTCTCATGACATTTTAGAAGAAAACCACATGGATGACGTGATATGAAATTATATATGCTAGGTGTTTTTCTCTTCGGCTGAAGTGCGTTGTCGTGACCCGGTTTGCAAACATTTGATCAGCGTTGGCTAATAATTAATTAAAATTTTATGTGATTTAAAAGTTTGTTTTGTGTAACGACACCACTAGAGCACATTGCGTTTTTTAATTATCAGCTATTGGATGTCAATCATTTGTTAATTTTGACATATACCATCGACGTCCCAAACTGCGTTCACCTAACGACAAAAACACGAATTCGATATATAGGGAAATGCCATTCTACATTTTCCATCTAAGTTACATGAAACAAAATAGATTACAATCAGTTAATGTAAAACCAAATCAACAATGTGGATGTAAAACAAATCCATTCTAGTCAACAGAAGTGAAGCGCCCTCCGGTAAACAGGAAAGAGTGCGACATTTCTAACTGCGATCAGGCGCATGCGTTTGCAAAATGTATTGTACCGCGTATGTGCGGTTGGCTATTTTTCATTTTTAAGGCCACTGCATGAAAAAAAAAGTTTCTTAACTACTAGTATGCATAGTTTACGAACACTGTTTATTTATTATTATTTAAAAAAAAAAAATTTAAACGAAAAAATCAATTTGTCAAGCGTTCTGGTCCGGTACGCGTTTTACAAACATCCATCGCTAACACTTGTTGTCAATACTGATAGCCATTACGTTCATACCAGTGAATAGTTTGTAAAATATCTCTCTTTTTTATGAATTGATTCTTAATGAACACCACTGGTACACTCAAAATTATTTACAATTGTTATGAATGGATTATGAATAATATTCACTACAGTAGAGGCACAAAACTGTAGCATACATTTTGCACATCGAATATAATAATTGAAAACAAATTCTAACATCACGGGGCTTAAAAATCATAAAAATTAAATGCTTTCGCCTTGTTGATCTGGCACGTGTGAGGTCTTGTGACACGCACCGAATGTTAATTCATCTTTCTCCATTTTAAGTCGATTTCTACGAGTCTTTGAGTCAACCCGATATCGGGAATTTTAAGGAATAAACAAAAATGACTCTGTAAAATTAATGGTTTTAGGGGTTTGTAAAGTTTTGTATTTAGATACTTACTTGTTTGAAATTTATTGTTGATGAAAATGTTCTAGAGCTGTGAACAAAAACCTCACAAATGAACGACAAGCAGACGACAACAAATCGGATGTTAAGTGCGCGAACAGTGCACGAGAAAACAAAGTGGCAGAATAGCGCAGTTAGGGACGTTGACGATAGTCTTAGACAGGAAACACGCTATATTTTTCCATTAGTAGTGAGAGATTGTTTATATGCACCATCATAAGGATAGCATGTACCACGACCTTTGATATACCAGTCGTGGTCAATTAAATACTAAAATAGTTATACCCAGTGCTATATGACGAATGTGTGGCTGGTAGAATAAAGTATATTTCGGGTAAGACGGGCATTTTTGTTGTTTGTTTTATTTCATGGGCGTACATAGGATTTTGAAAAGGGGGGTTCCAATACATAGGATTTTGAAAAGGGGGGTTCCAAAATAGATTGCAGAGATATTGGGCATATATTTCTATGTTGAGTAAATATAATAATGTCAGATATAATAAAATATTTAAAAAAAGCGATTTCAGGGGGGGGGGGGGGGTCGGTCGAACCCATCGACCCCCCCCCCCCTTATGTACGCCCATGTATTTGTTTCCTTCCTTTGATTTATTTATTTTTTGTCGTTGTTGATTTTAAATTGTTTTTTTTTGTTGTTTTTTGGGGTTTTTTTTTAATTATTATTATTATTATTTTTTTTTTTTTTTGGTATCACTGACCATAGTGGTCCATACTTCATGTTCGGCTCATGGCTAAAGCGAGTATTTTGGCTGTTCACTGGGGAGTAACCAGTAACAACTCTGCAGTGAGGGACAGGGGGCACATTTTCTAATTTAGAATATACTTACCTAGACGTTTGTATTGTATTACACTTTTCCCCCACAGCTCTTTATACTTCGGTTTTGCATAATTATATAAATATTATTTTTAATGCCGTGGTGTGCTGGTATGATAACCACAGGCCTGTGTGGTGTGCCTAGTGCTGTAGTGAAGTAGTTGGCTTGACCTTCTCGCCTTCAGCTGCAGCCGCCGGATAGTCTAACGACAAAAAGGTAGGCAGAGGCACGTAAGTCCTACTCTTCCGGTACATAACCTCTCTGTAGGCAAGACTCTCTCAGTGCCCCCTGCTAACACAGCTTGGCACACCACGGTAACTGGGCCCTTACGGACTCAGGCTAGACTAAGGGGGATCTCGGAGCAGCTGGAGCCCCAGAGGTGCAGTGTGCATGACCCATCGACGAATGGACACGTTCTGACACTCACTAATCCACCTCCAGCTATGGACAAATAACACGGACGGACAGAGTACGTTAGTCATGAAAGACAATCTGTCTAAGAGATAGAAAACTCTGAAATAAAACCCGGACAGATGCCATTCGTCAGCCTTGGAAACCAAGACATCTAGGAGACGGACACTCCAAAAACAAACCAACCCACTGGATAGAATGGATTCATCAGCCCTGTAAAGCAACTATTCTAAGAGAAGGGACTCTGAAGTCAAACCAATGCTGCCTTGCAGGATGGCTCTAAGGGTCAAATGCTAAGAGAGATAACTCTACAGAATTCACAGCTGAAGTCGGAAGGCCCTAGCCGAAGTGGCGCGAGATAGAAATAGGGGGGGGGGGGGGGGGGGGCTCCAGTGTGGGATCAGTCGAGACTTGTTTCTTGATTTATATAGCTTAAAAACGACACAACCAGATAACATTGATTTATTAATCATCGGCTATTGAATGTCAAACATTTGGTAATGTTTACGTATTGTCTTGGAGAAGAAACCTGCTACATTGTTCCATTAATAGCAAGGCATCTTTTATATGCACCAACACAGATAGGATAGCACATACTACAGCCTTTGATATACCAGGCGTGGTGTACTGGCTGGAACGAGAAATAGCCCAATGTACCTATAGACCGACCACGCATTAAGCGAGCGCTTTACTACTGGCTACACCCGCCCTAGAATTAAATATAATAGGACAAAGCATGTCCTCCTGAAAAGGGGGGGGGGGGCTTCCCAAGCCTCACCCTCGGTTCCTACAGACCAGCAACTAACCACTAAATCACTGCATTGGACAGATGCCATACGCAGCAGAAGTGTGCGTCCAGGGCAGCGTGCTTAAACCTTAATTGGTTATATTCGCGAAAATAAATTCATATTAAATTAACTTCTGGGATCATTCGGTGAGTATATTCCCATGTGTTTCTGCCTTTAAAACTAGCGTATTAGCGGTTCAGCGAAGATGAAAATGAAATATGACGCAATAGGGAACATATTGACGTAAATGACTTGTTTATTGCTTCTGGTCCAAAGATAAGAATCGATCACTTGTCCTAGTTCGGGCGCGCACGATTCATCATTCTCGCACGGATAAGTGTGAATCACGGAAATGAAAGGGAAAAGTTGCCATTCTCTTTTAAAATGACAGAAAACTTTATGTAAAATGTACCAGAGTGCGCTTAAGAAAATATACAAGTCAAAATGTGTGCAGTTTATAGACAGCACTTGGAACACTTCATATTGATCATTGGCTTCTTCGTTGTATACAGTTGAAAGTTCCATTTGTTTAATGACACCACTTCCGAGTATATTGACTAATTATTCGTCCGCTATTTGATGTCAAACATTCATGGTAAGTCTGGAATAATATTCAGAGGAAAGCTTGGGTTGTTAACGACACCACTAGAGCACATTGATTTATTAATAACACTTTTGGTAATCCTGACGTAATATTCAAACGATGGCCGCAATGGATGTATATAAGCTGCTTTTCATTTCAACTTATTTTCGTGATTATATCCAATTAATTTTCAAGCACGCTGTCATGGGCACACACATCAGCTATCTAGGTTGTCTGACCAGGAAAGTGGATTAGTTGTTAGTTGGTTAGTGAGAGAGAGAGAGAGAGAGAGAGAGAGAGAGAGAGAGAGAGAGAGAGAGAGAGAGAGAGAGAGAGAGAGAGAGAGAGAGAGAGAGAGAGAGAGAGAGAGAGGAGGGTGCAGTGGCCTTACACTTACCCACTGAGCCCTTAAGAACTCGCTCTGGGTTTGAGCCGGTACCGGGCTGCGAACCCTGTACCTACCAGCCTGTAGTCAGATGGCTTAACCACTATGCCACCGAAGCTGGTGTGTAAGCTGCAAAGCGTCTTCTATATGATCCTTCACAGGACAGCACATAACACGTCTTTTGATTTATCCCAGCAATAAAGCGTTCGCCTGATGCGCGGTTGGTCTAGGATCGATTTCCGTTGGCGGTCCATTGGGCTATATCTAGCTCCAGCCAGTGCACCTAGACTGATATATCAAAGGCTGTGGTATGTGTTATCCTGTCTGTGGGGTAGCCCTTTCTACTAATGAAAAAATATGTAGTGAGTTTCTTGTCTAAGATTATATGTCGAAACTGATAAATGTTTGTCATCCAATAGCCGATGGTTAATAAATCAATGTGCTCTAGTAGTGTCGTTAAACAAAAATGTTTTATTGAGACAGAGGAAAACAATTTTCTCTATCACTGTAATTTTCCTTAGATCTCTATACCCCTGCAATTTCTCTTTACAGCGCTATACCACTGCAATTTCTCCTTAGATCTCTATACCACTGCAATTTCTCTTTACAGCGCTATACCACTGCAAGTTCTGATTAGATCTCTATACCACTGCAATTTCTCATTAGAGCTCTATACCACTGCAAGTTCTCTTTACAGCGCTATACCACTGCAATTTCTCCTTAGAGCTCTATACCACTGCAATTTCTCCTTAGAGCTCTATACCACTGCAGTTTCTCCTTGGAGCTCTATACCACTGCAATTTCTCATTAGAGCTCTATACCACTGCAATTTCTCCTTAGAGCTCTATACCACTGCAAGTTCTCTTTACAGCGCTATACCACTGCAATTTCTCCTTAGAGCTCTATACCACTGCAATTTCTCCTTAGAGCTCTATACCACTGCAATTTCTCATTAGAGCTCTATACCACTGCAGTTTCTCCTTGGAGCTGTATACCACTGCAATTTCTCATTAGAGCTCTATACCACTGCAATTTCTCATTAGAGCTCTATACCACTGCAATTTCTCCTTAGAGCTCTATACCACTGCAAGTTCTCTTTACAGCGCTATACCACTGCAATTTCTCCTTAGAGCTCTATACCACTGCAATTTCTCCTTAGAGCTCTATACCACTGCAATTTCTCCTTAGAGCTCTATACCACTGCAATTTCTCATTAGATCTCTATACTACTGCAATTTCTCTTTACAGCGCTATACCACTGCAATTTCTCTTTAGATCTCTATACCACTGCAATTTCTCTTTACAGCGCTATACCACTGCAATTTCTCCTTAGAGCTCTATACCACTGCAATTTCTCCTTAGAGCTCTATACCACTGCAATTTCTCTTTACAGCTCTATACCACTGCAATTTCTCCTTAGAGCTCCATACCACTGCAATTTCTCCTTAGAGCTCTATACCACTGCAATTTCTCTTTACAGCTCCATACCACTGCAATTTCTCTTTAGAGCTCCATACCACTGCAATTTCTCTTTAGAGCTCTATACCACTGCAATTTCTCTTTAGAGCTCTATACCACTGCAATTTCTCTTTAGAGCTCTCTACCACTGCATTTCTCCTTAGAGCTCTATACCACTGCAGTTTCTCCTTAGAGCTCTATACCACTGCAGTTTCTCCTTGGAGCTCTATACCCCTGCAATTTCTCTTTAGAGCTCTATACCACTGCAATTTCTCTTTAGAGCTCTATACCACTGCAATTTCTCTTTAGAGCTTTATACCACTGCAATTTCTCTTTAGAGCTCTATACCACTGCAATTTCTCTTTAGAGCTCTCTACCACTGCATTTCTCCTTAGAGCTCTATACCACTGCAATTTCTCCTTAGAGCTCTATACCACTGCAATTTCTCCTAAGAGCTCTATACCACTGCAGTTTCTCCTTGGAGCTCTATACCACTGCAATTTCTCCTTAGAGCTCTATACCACTGCAATTTCTCCTTAGAACTCTATACCACTGCAATTTCTCCTTAGAGCTCTATACCACTGCAGGTTCTCCTTGGAGCTCTATACCACTGCAATTTCTCCTTAGAGCTATCTACCACTGCAATTTCTCCTTAAAGCTCTATACCACTGCAATTTTTCCTTAGATCGCTCTATCACTGACATTTTCGCTCTACTATTGCAATGTCATATTAGGCCTGTCCTGCACCACTGTTTCTGTCCCTGGTCTTTACAAAACCCATTAAGCGCCCCATCTCTGAGTTCCGTTTGAAATTTTTAGCAAACAAAGTTTTTATCTTAGTATCTGAATACAGACGGTAATTGGCACTTTATTAAGTTAGTGTTTGAGATTAATGACCCAACATACTTTTATCGGTCATGAGCGAGCGCTGACCGGCCTGGGACGACGTCTTCGCTTTAATTGCCAATTCTGATCTACGACTCTGTGCGAGATGTGGGACGGTGTGGCGTAGCCCAGTAGTAAAGCACTCGCTTAATGCGCGGTCAATCTAGGATCGATCCCCGTCGGTGGGCCCATTCGGTTATTTCCCGTTCCAGTTGGTGTACCACGACTGGTACATCATAGGCCGTGCTGTGTGCTATCCAGTCTGTGGGATGGTGCACATAAAAGATCCCTTGCTACTAATGGAAAAACAATGTAGCGGGTTTCCTCTCTATATGTAAAATTCACCATATGTGTGACATTCAATAGCCCATGATTAATAAATTAATGAGGTCTAGTGGTGTCGTTAAACAGAGCAAGCAAACTGTAACTGTTTAGATGTAGCCCAGCTGTATCGGGGGTTCTAGAATATTTCTAAAATTCACTGGCCATAGTGAAAAATTCACTTGCCCAATTTTAACTGTTGATAAAACAAAAAAACAGTAAATTAAAATAATTAACTTTTTAATGTCCATTTTTCATACTGAGATCATGTTTAATCAATTTGTCAATTTACACAACAGATTGGTCATGCTTTATGGTTTGTTTAGAAAAATATGCAAATACTTTTCATCAGTTTAGAATAAAGTTACCGTACATATTGAAATTTTAAAATAATTGTTTCCACTAAAACGACCTAAGTTATAAAAAATAATCCATGTTACTGAGATATTACAACAATTAACAGCATTATTCCTTTACTTATGAATGGGAACTTACATATACAGTATATTCCGGGCTGACGTGCGACAGGTCGCAGGTTCAATTTTCTTGGATGGACTCTGATATAAAAACATACATACATGCATATTATATACATACATATACACACACACACACACACTCACACACCCTCCCCAATCTAAAGTCCTGGCTATGCGCCAGTAGTGATTAAGCAGTCTACCGTAAGGCTGGTAGGGTCTGGTTTCGGATCCTCGCTACTCTCTCTTACCCATGGTGTTTTAACAGGGAGGTGAAAGGTCCTTCGCCGATGCTCCTGTCTCGGACCACTATCAGATAAATCATTACGTTAAGTCCTGTTGTGGAAGCTTTCGTGTGTGCCCTGAACAGCGTGTTTGAACCTTAACTGGACATCATAGAAACAAACTAAAGGGTACTACACGTACATAGATGAGGGTTTCCTCTGACAGAAATGTTTTCTTATTTAACGACGCACGTAACACATTTTATTTACGGTTATATAGCGTCGGACATATGGTTAAGGACCACACAGATCTTAAGACGGGAAACCCGCTGTCGCCACTTTATGGGCTACGCTTTTTTATTAGCAGCAAGGGGTCTTTTATATGCACCATCCCATAGACAGGATAGCACATACCAAGGCCTTTGATGTACCAGTCGTGGTGCACTGGCTGGAGTGAGAAATAGCCAAATGGGCCCACTGACGGGGATCGATCCCAGACCGACCGCGCACCACGCGAGCGTTTTACGATTTTCTCTGAAGACTGCGTGTTAGAATTAACAAATGTTTAACATCCAATAGCTGAGGATTAATAAATCAATGTGCTCTAGTGGTGTCGTTAAACAAAAACAAACTGTTGCAGGCAACAGTAAAGCAGAAATACATTTCTCATGATTGCAAGTGAATAAAAAATTACTAATCCAAGAAAGAAACTAAAATTCGAACGGAAATTCCGTGTTATAAGAATGTAAAATTCGTTTGAAAAGTTTTGAACCGGCCTCGGTGGCGTCGTGGTTAGGCCATCGGTCTACAGGCTGGTAGATACTTGGTTCGGATCCCAGTCGAGGCATGGGATTTTTAATCCAAATACCGACTCCAAACCCTAAGTGAGTGCTTCGCGAGGCTCAATGGGTAGGTGTAAACCACTTGCACCGACCAGTGATCCATAACTGGTTCAACAAAGGCCATGGTTTGTGCTATCCTGCATGTGGGAAGTGTAAATAAAAGATCCCTTGATGCTAATCGAAAAGAGTAGCCCATGAAGTGGCGACAGCGGGTTTCCTCTAAAATATGTGTGGTCCTTAACCATATGTCTGTCGCCATATAACCGTAAATAAAATGTGTTGAGTGCGTCGTTAAATAAAACATTTCTTTCTTTGAAGGTTTTGTACCATCTGTCTTTTCGTAAATAAAAATAAAAGAAAATAAATACACTAAAAGTGGAAAATAAAAAAAAATAAGAAAGAAAATCCCAAAATGGGCCTCCAAGCCCCTGAAGATCATTACCGACCACGACTAGTTTATACTGGTCTGAATAGTAATGCCGGAAATTGTTTCATCCTTAATCCGTTATCAGCGCTCAAAGTGGTGTTTTCAGTTGACACCTTATTCCGTTCACCGTAGTGCCATTCTGTTTGCTTAACATCATTATGGGCATGCGGGTCGGCTTAAATAACTTGACGGATATCCCACTTTTATTACGCTTAAGTCACGCACTGTTTTAGGTTGCGGCGCACCAAATCAGAGAATTCGGTGTCAAAGTTTTTACGTGCTTTGTCGTTATTTACGGAGTAAAAAACAGCTGCAGCTCTGATTGGTAATATTTGAAACCCTAGTTGTACAGGGGCATGATAAAAAAAAGTTCATCCTCTAATTGGTAAAAATAACAAATGACATTGCTTACTGCTAAAAATACTATACTGTTTAATAAACTAAGTAGGGATAATAAATTATAATACAGTATAACAGAGGTGTCTTAATTAAGGCGCAGACTCTAGTTTCAAGCCGTAAAAATGGACACTAAGTTTAGTTAATCTACAAACCTGCAACACACATTTGGATATGGTTATAACAGAGAGACCCTAAAATTTGTCATGTTTAAACAGGGAAATACAGTCAAAAATAACTAGACCGTGTCTCGTTAAAGGGACATTCCTGAGTTTGCTGCATTGTAAGATGTTTCCGACTAATCAAATAATTGCTACGATTAAACTGACATATTAAATATATTTTCTTGTTTAGAATATCAGTGTCTGTATATTCAATGTGTTTCTGGTCTTCTTAATATTTGTAATAAGCTCAAACTGGATTTTGTCTTCAAATATTTCCGTACGTACAAAAAAAAACATATTTTAGGAAATAAAATGACATTTAACCTAGTACAAACATTACAACGATCAGAAACACGTTTAATATGCAGCCATTAATATATGTAATTACGATCGTTAAAAAGTCTCTGTTAGTTTTAAATTGCAGGAAACTCAGGAATGTCCCTTTAACCATTACTTCTTAGACGAACGTTCGATTTAAAAACTTGGGTATGTCGCTTTAATATTTGTCGGAATAGTAATTAGTGGCAAAGCAGAAACAGTCATTGACAAAAAGAGTGTTTAGATAAGAAGAATGAGGTTTGCCCGGATGTGACTCAGATATTCAACAAAACAAAGTTTGTTTTGTTTAACGACACCACTAGAACACACATATTAATTAATCATAGATTACTGGATGTCAAACATTTGGTAATTCTGACACGTAGTCATCAGAGGAAACCTGCTGCATATTTCTTAATACAGCAGGGGATCTCTTATATGCACTTTCCCATAGACTGGAAAGTACATACCGCGGCCTTTGTCCAGTTGTGGTGCACTGATTGAAACGAGCAGTTATACAACAAGGCTCGTTATTGTGAAGGTAAAGTTGTCGGGTTATTTTATTGCGCTAATAACTGGTAAAACCTCCGCGGTTGGCAAATGATGTAGGAATCCGCGTGGGCGCACTCCTAATAAAACGTCAATTAGCATTTCGGCGGATCCTGCCCCATTCTTCTGTGAAATTGGTCTGGTGACGTTGACGGTTTCGGAGACATCGTCCGATGGACTAAAACCCACTCGGACAAAAACCCACTGGACAAAACCCCATTGGACAGAACCCCACTCATTCGACAGCCCATTTGGACAGAAGCCCACTCATTCGACAGCCCATTTGGACAGAAGCCCACTTCACTCTTGTTAAACAAAATAATAAGCTTTCTTCTTTCTTTTATTTATTTAACTCAAATATAACAATACAACCGTCTCTACTTCCATCGAATATATAACATTAAAATATAACAATACAACCGTTCCATCGCATATATAACATTAAAATATAACAATACAACCATCTCTACTTCCATCGCATATATAACATTAAAATATAACAATACAACCGTCTCTACTTCCATCGCATATATAACATTAAAATATAACAATACAACCATCTCTACTTCCATCGCATATATAACATTAAAATATAACAATACAACCGTCTCTACTTCCATTGCATATATAACATTAAAATATAACACCAGTATAATTGTCAAAACGTTTTGACTAGCGATTTAAACTGAGATTTGTTCAGGTTTAACATTGTATATACCTGAGCATCAATCATCACGCCACCCTTAAAGCTGAACGCCGTGCGGTTAGAGCACTCCCATCTCACAGTCTTCTTGGCATACTTCCTGGTGTACATGTAACCTTCGTGTATTAGCTTCAAACCACCCTTGTGGTTAGTAATGATTTCCATGTTGTTGGTATATTGTTTATTGTAATTACTATTCCAGTTTTATATGCCTTTATATGCAGATTGTGATGTGATTAAGGGATCATACTGATCATACATTAGCAATGTGTCAGAGGATTCTTTAGAAACAAACACAACCAAAGTTTCTTATATTAGAAAGGAAGGAAGGAAATGTTTTATTTAACGACGCACTCAACACATTTTATTTACGGTTATATGGCGTCAGACATATGGTTAAGGACCACACAGATATTGAGGGAGGAAACCAGCTGTCGCCACTCATGGGCTACTCCTTTCGATTAGCAGCAAGGGATTTTTTTTTATATGCACCATCCCATAGACAGTATAGCACATACCACGGCCTTTGATGTACCAGTCGTGGTGCACTGGCTGGAGCGAAAAATAGCCCAATGGGCCCACTGACGGGGATTGATCCAAAACCGACCGCGCATCAAGCGAGCGCTTTGCCACTGGGCTACGTCTCGCCCCTTATATTAGAAATGAAATATTCTCTACTTCTTTTTCACAGTACTTATATTATCCGATTCCAAATCAATAATATGCTTTTATTTAGTGACATTTGTTATGTAATATATAACACAGGTTGAACA
This sequence comes from Gigantopelta aegis, assembly GCF_016097555.1. Classification (NCBI taxonomy): domain Eukaryota; kingdom Metazoa; phylum Mollusca; class Gastropoda; order Neomphalida; family Peltospiridae; genus Gigantopelta; species Gigantopelta aegis. The sequence goes on along the minus strand of NC_054710.1, from coordinate 40,857,156 downwards.
AAATGTTTCTTTTGTTTAACATCACTATTAGAGCACATCAAGTTATTAATCATCGGCTACTGGATGTCAAACATTTGGTAATTCTGACATGTAGTCTTAGAGAGGAAATCCGCTACATTTTCCATTTGTAACAAGGTTTCGGACATGATAGCACATACCACGGCTTTCGATATGCACTTGTTCCACAGGTTGAAGTCGATACAAGATACAATGAAACAATTTAATGAAAAATTGATTTGCTGTAAAAATGAGCGTAGCTAATAAAATAGATTGTTTTACCATGTGACAGCCAATTTTCTAGCAGGCATTTTAATAGGCCGAGTACTCTGACAACCCTAAGAACTGTCCAAATGTCCGTCTAACTATCTTACAGACTGTAAGATAGCTAGACGGACATTTAGACAGTTCTTAGGTTGTCGGAGTACTCTGGCTAGCATATTAAATTTGAAGTTCCACACTTTTTATGGGTCTACTGCTTCCGTGTGTTGATGCATTGCTTATATCAGTTGTTTGCTTTCTTTGTTGTTTTGTTGGCGGCGGTGAGTGTTAGTGGCGGGGTGTTTTCTTTGTATTTAGTTGTTGTTGTTGTTGTTTTTTGGGGGGTTGGGGGTTTTTTTGGGGGTTTTTTTTTTATTTTGTTTTTTTGGTGGGGGAGTTTTGGTCTTTGTTTTCTGTTTTTGTTTGTTTTTTCTGAGGTTTTTATTTATTTTGGGGTTTGTTTGTTTTTTTGTGTGTTTAAAAAAAAAATGTTAACTTTATCGGCAGTGGGGTTTGATTTGATCCTTTAGGTTGCAACGCACTACATCTGTGCTATAGACTATAGGTCAACAAGGCTTGGGCAGATCTATTATTAGTATCAGTGACTGCAGTTCAATGGCGTGTTCAGGAGATCAATCACTCATTTATCTAACGTGAGGCGTAAAAACGAGTTTTACGAGCAACCACGGTCGTTCGCCCTTCTGAAGCGGGCCACGTGTTGTATTCGTGGGATTTACCTCAGTCGGTTACCGCTTGTCTGAGGTGCTTGCGTCGCTGGATCGAACCACCTCGGAGGATCCATTCAACTGATTGTTGTTTTTCCCTCGTTCCATCCAGTGCACCACAACCGGTCAAATGGCGTGGTATGTGCTATCCTGTCTGTGGGGAACTGCATATAAAAGATCCCTTGCACCTAATGGAAAAATGTAGCGGGCTTCTTCAGAATAACTAAATGTGTGACATAAAATAGCAGATGATTAATTAATCAATGTGCTCTAGTGCTGTCGTTAAATAAAACAAACTTTAAAGGGGCATTCCTGAGTTTGCTGCATTGTAAGATGTTTTCGACTAATAAAATATTTCTACGATTAAACTAACATATTAAATATATTTTTTTTGTTTAACATATCATTGTCTGTATATTCAATGTGTTTCTGGTCGTCTTAATATTTGTAAGAAGCCCAAACTGGATTTTGTCTTCAAATAATTTCGTACGTACGAAAAAAAACTATATTTTAGGAAATAAAATGAAATTTAACCTAGTACAAATATTAGAACGATCAGAAACACATTTAATATACAGCCACTGATATTTTATGTAGAAAAATATATTTGATATGTAATTACAATTGAAAATGCAGAAAACTCAGGAATGTCCCTTTAAAGGGACACACCCTAGTTACGGCTAGTTGTTAACCATTACGGCGTTGTTTTTCGCTATTAAACCCATTTTTTCACAAATAAAATTGCACTTTACTTACCGTTTATTATTTAGAATATACATTTCCATTCACCTGAAGGCATTGTTGTGCTTCGAACGACATCTACCGGTGACATCAGAATACAAACTTTTAAAATTATTTCAAGCAATTGGGACATGGGGATTCCCATGGTATTTGTCTATATAAAACCTGTTTTTTCACTCCATTTGATACAAACGTGATCTAAGTGTGTTACAGGTTTGTAGATTAACCAAATTATAATTTATTTTCGCTGGATGGAACTAGGGTGTGCGGCTTTAATAACTGAAAGTGACTATTCGTTAAAATATCATTTGTTTCTTTACTGCCGTACGTTTATTTTTGCCACGGAACATTTCTCATAAAATAATGAATGAAAGCAGACTCAGACTGATAGCAATTGCGGTGAGATGGAACGACTCCCAAATGAACCACTAAAGCTCGTTTGTTACCTGGACAGGAACGTAGGACCTACCAGCCGATAAACTGACGATCTATCATTGGACAGACGTCAGACACTTTTCAACCTCAGTGTCTAAGAACGAAAGTACTTTTAACTTCATTGTCGTGGAATAATAATACAACGTGTACTATTCTATATCTCTCTTTCCGTCTATCTTTCTTTCTTCCTTTTCTGTGTTGGGGTCGGGACGTAGCTCAGTGGTAAAGCGTTCGCTCGATGCGTGGTCGGTCTAGGATCGATCCCCGTCGTTAAAAAAAACAAACATTTCCTTCCATTTCCTTTTCTGTTAACCCCAGAAATATTTAATTTTCATGTAGGAATATTCATTATTACTAGCGTAATGTACTATATATATATATATATATATATATATATATATATATATATATATATATATATATATATATATATATATATATATATATATATACATATATATATATATATACATATATATATATATATATATATATATATATATATATATGCACGCACGCACGCACACACATATACACACCTATATATTTTCAGTTTATATATTATGTACAATCTCTAACATATAACATGACTATAAGGTAGTAATATCAGGGCCCGCAACCCTAATACTACCAAACCTGTTTCTGGGGTTAATACACTTTAACAAATAAAACATTAAAAATCTTCATCTTCCCAACTATAGTTTAAAATACGCAAAATGCAATTCTGTTCACATACACTAAACTATCAAAGGCCGTGGTATGTGCTTTCTTGTCTGTGGGATGGTGCATATAAAAGATTCCTTGCTGCTATGAAAACAATGCTGCGTGTTTCCTCGCTAAGATTATATTTCGAAATTAGCACATGTTTGTCATCCAATAGCCGAAGATTAATAAATCAATGTGCTCTATTGGTATCGTTAAACAAAGCAAACAAAAAGTTTTATTTAAGGCTAATAGGTATTGGGTTCGCCTCCCGGTACCAGCTTCCACCTAGAACGAGTTTAATGATTCAAATTAGTAAATGTTTGACATCCATTAGCCAATGATTAATCAATCAATGTGCTCTAGTTTTATCGTTAAACAAAATAAACACACTG
>NC_054710.1:40813900-40848900 GCF_016097555.1 Gigantopelta aegis | reverse complement strand
GTCTTCTCGACTCCCGAACTGCGTGTCAGGGACAGCGTGCTTGAACCTTAATCCTTAATTGGATATGAACATAGAAAGATAGTAGTCATTCAAACAATATTTATATAACCTTAAGGAATAATATACACATTTCGCAGAATCATAAAATAGGTTTTATACATTAGGGTACAGTTTTACGAACTGATCACAACGCTAAGATCAACTTAAATGCATAGCTACCTTATGCACTTAAACTGACCTTAGTGCCAAGATCGTTTCGTAAAACGGGGCCTACAACTATATAATCCTATAATGCGTCAAAAGGGAACCGATGAAATGGCATGCAACTAACTCTATAATAAACAACGTTAAAATTCATATCAAAACATAATCATTACGTTTCAAGCCCCTATCAACAAGCAAAATATTTACTAAAAAAAATGGAATTTGAATGGAGCAGTTAAATGCTCATTAGAGAAAATATTGCATGCGCAGTGTTTGATCGAGGGAATTTACGTGCGCATTTTGAACGATCGGTCGAAAGGCAAATGGCCGAGCTAATATAGGTTTGATATTAATGAATCGAGAGTAGGGTCGTTAATATCGAGGGAATTTAGGCGCATCTCGGTTTTTTTATAAATGGCCGAGCTAATATAGGTTTTGGGTGCAAGGCTTTTTTTTTATAAAGGGGTGAAGGCAACTGATGGAACAGCTAAGGTGAAGCACCCACAATTCTCCGTATACTGCATAATCGATTACATCAGATGAATCTCCAATCACAGTGTTAAGTTGTTTAGGAAACCGGCCTCGGTTGTGTCGTGGTTATTAAGCCATCGGAGATAAGGCTGGTAGGTACAGTGTTCGCATCCCGTTACCGGCTCCCACCCAGACCGAGTTTTAACGACTCAATGAGTAGGTGTAAGACCACTACATCCTCTTCTCTTTCACTAATCACTAACAATTAACAACTATAAGTCACTGTCCTGGACGGACAGCCCAGATAGCTGAGATGTGTGCCCAGGACAGCGTGCTTGAAACTGAATTGGATATAAGCACGGAAATTAGTTGTAATGAAATGAATGTTTAGGAAAAACATTCACTTCAATAATAAATGATTTTTTTGGGGGGGGGGGGGTGGGGTGGGGGGAGTAACTTATTATCAGAATCACAGTCAGGATTCCTCTATGGATATTCAACTAAAGGGGTGGGTTTTTTTTGTGCATACACTTACTGAGTATTTAAAGGCAAGGAAGAAGGAACTTTATTGTGTTTTTAAAAAAAAAATCGAAAGCATTTGATTGTGTTTGGCGTATACGAATATGGCAGAAATTAATCAAATCGAATATTATGGGTAGATGTTTTAAATTTATGTTTAATATGTATAAAGGTATATAGTTAATTTCAATAATCAAAACTTCCCGTTTTTTAATTGTGAAATTGGTGTTAGACAAGGAGAAAATGTATTACCGATACTTTTTACTGTATTTAAATGATTGAGAACATCATTTGATGGGAAAAAAAAAAAACCATATATATGAAATACCAGATGATGTTAACATTATGTATCTGTCCCACACTCGACCACTGGCCATGCCAGAGACTGGGTGTGGGAGAGACGTGCCTGAACCATGCCAGAGACGATGACACCTTACTAGTTGCTGATAATATTGATGATTTACAGACAAAATTAGATTATTTTGTATATATAGTATTGTAAACTATGGGAATTGAAACTGAATGCTGACAAAAAAAAAATGGTAGTGTTTGGATCTAAAAGATGTAACGTAAATTTCAAAATAAATAATGATGTGGAGATAGTCAATCAGTATAAATATTTAGGTATTGTATTTACAAAAAAAAAAAAAAAAAAAAAAAAAAAAAAAAAAATCAGGACATTTACTCACTGCTAAAACAGACATAATAAATTAGGCAAAAAACAACCTATTTACTTAAGGTTAAAAAAAGAAATTTGAAATTACCTTTGGATTGCCAGTTGTTGCTTTTTGATCAAACAATACTTCCTATTCTTACTTATGTTTCAGATATATGAGGTTTTAGCGAAATAGATATGATAGAAAAGGTCCAGACTTATTTCTAAAAGTATATATTGAATTTTAAAAGAAGTACGCACCATTATATGTTATATGGAGAACTTGGTAGACCGCCTATTTCAGGTATAATAAGACAGCGAATTGTAATGTATTGGGCTCAACTTGTATCTGACAAACAGCATAAAATTTCAGTATTTATATATAATTTACTCTTATCTGACTAAAAAAACCCCCATGATTATGAATGGTTAAAATATAATAAAACCTCTTTAGAAGATTTGGGACTTAATTACTCATGGTTATCTCAATCTGTTCCTAGTATAAACTGGCTTAAATCGATTATAAAACAAAGAATATCTGTTCAATTTGTTCAAAACTGGCTTCTTCTTTTTTTTATCCAATTCCCCCAAATCTCTCTGTTATCGTATTATTAAATATAATATTAATGGGTCATTTCTGAGTTTGCTGTATTGTAAGATGTTTTCCGACTAATACAATATTTCTACGATTAAACTTGCATGTTAAATATATTTTCTTGTTTAGAATATCAGAAAGAAAGAAAGAAGTGTTTTATTTAACGACGCACTCAACACATTTTATTTACGGTTATATGGCGTCAGACATATGGTTAAGGACAATACAGATTTTTTAGAGGAAACCCGCTGTCGTTACATAGGCTACTCTTTTACGACAGGCAGCAAGGGATCTTTTATTTGCGCTTCCCACAGGCAGGATAGCACAAACCATGGCCTTTGTTGAACCAGTTATGGATCACTGGTCGGTGCAAGTGGTTTACACATACCCATTGAACCTTGCGGAGCACTCACTCAGGGTTTGGACTCGGTATCTGGATTAAAAATCCCATGCCTCGACTGGGATCTGAACCTAGTACCTACCAGCCTGTAGACCGATGGCCTAACCACTACGCCACCGAGGCCGGTTAGAATATCAGAGTCTGTATATTAAATGTGTTTCTGGTAGTCTTAATATTTATAAGAAGCACAAACTGGATTTTGTCTTCAAATAATGTCGTACGTACGAAAAAAACAATTTTTTTATTTAGGAAATAAAATAAAATTTAACCTAGTACAAATATTAGAACGATCAGAAACACGTTTAATATACAGCCACTAATGTTTTATGCACAAAAAAAAATATTTGACATGTGATTACAATCGTCAAAAAGTCTCTGTTAGTCGATAACATCTTAAAATTTAAACACAGGGATGTCCTTTTAATTTATAAAATGTTACCTAAGCGACAAAAAATTAAGATTAGATAACCATCAGTTGCCTATTGAAGATAGGAAAATATACCGCGAGAAAAAGGGAAATGTACGCTTTGTAATCAGAACAAATTAGGTGGTGGATAGCATTATCTTTTTATTTGTCAATTTTTTGTCGATTAGTAAAAAATATATTAAGTCAAAATTCTTGTTTAAGCCAAATATTCTAAAAGTTCACGACGTGTTTAATAGTAAAATTGTGCCCGTATTAAGAAATCAATCTCAATTTGTAAGAATCACTTTTAAAACAATCTTTTAAAGGGACATTCCTGAGTTTGCTGCAATTTTTAAGATGTTATCGACTATCAGAGACTTTTTATCGATTGTAATTAGATATCAAATATATTTTTTGCATAAAATATTAGTGGATGTATATTAAATTTGTTTCTGATCGTTCTAATATTTGTACTAGGTTAAATTTTATTTTCTAAAAAAATTAATTTTGTACGTACGAAATTATTTGAAGACAAAATCCAGTTTGGGCTTCTTACAAATATTGAGATTACCAGAAACACACTGAATATATAGACTGATATTCTAAACAAGAAAATATATTTAATATGTAAGTTTAATCGCAGAAATATTATATTAATCGGAAACATCTTACAATGCAGCAAACTCAGGAATGTCCCTTTAAGTTCACTTGTTTAATAGTCACTACTATATCCCTCCTGTGTTACATTTTTTTTTTCTATGTCTGTGTTATAAATATTTTCTTCATCATGCTATGTAACATGACCAATGAAGTAATAAAGTGTTTGTTTGTTTGTTTTGCATATGTTCGCTGTTCCAGCATTTTGTCTTCACCTCTGTATTAATAATAAGCTTTAATATATATACAGAAACGTTTTTATTTCCCTGTTTTTGTAACATAAATAAAATGCTAAAATATTTGGTATTAGTTTAAAACTTAACATGTAGTTGTTTTGTTTTGTTTTGGGATTTTTTTTACGAGTTTTAGCATTAAACAATATATAGTTACATCCTAATTTACATGCAAACGGCACTATAGTACTAGTCTGAAATCTTGTAACTCCACCGTTATTAGCCAGGCACGGCGCAAGCAAGTAGACATTGGGGTGGGGGCTGATTGAAGTCGAGGATGCGAAGCAAAATATCAAGGGGGGTTTCGGGTATGCTCCCCCGTAAAACTAGATGTCCCGAAAAGCAATTTTCTGCATTCTACAAGAAAAATTAATATCTGTCTTAAGATTTACTACCAATAATATTTTTGATCCAGAAAATAAATTACTACCCCCCCCCCCATCCTCCACCCCCAGCCCCCACCCCACACACACCACCGCTTCTGCTCCGCCATGCCTGGTTTCTCCATGGAGGTCGATCATCGTGATGTTCGCCCTTTATTGGTAGCTCGGTGTCTATTTCCGGTGTACTTCGCTCTCTCGGAACACCTACCTGGCTTCCTCTTCCGCTCGCGCTAATAAAGATGTCTGCCCGCGGCTCTTCCTGTCTCTCGTAGGAGGGACTGAGTCGTAATGAGTTGTCGGACTTTGTTGTCTTTCAGCAAGGGCAGAAGTGATCGATCTGTACTCTCTCTCTCTCTCTCTCTCTCTCTCTCTCTCTCTCTCTCTCTCTCTCTCTCTCTCTCTCTCCTCCCTCTCTCTCTCTCTCTCTCTCTCTCTCTCTCTCTCTCTCTCTCTCTCTCTCCCTCTCTCTCTCTCTCTCTCTCTCTCTCTCTCTCTCTCTCTCTCTCTCTCTCTCTCTCTCTCTCTCTCTCTCTCTCTCTCTCTCTCTCTCCCTCTCTCTCTCTCTCGTGAAACAACGCAGGTGTGAATCCACGAATTTAAGTTCGTGGGAGTGCATCTTTTTTTTTAAAGGTGATCTCTCGGGTGTTGGTATATTGACAGGTGACAACTACAACCGGTTTCATCCATCAATTGTTAAGACAAGAATAGTCCACTATATCACCTTTTTTTTTCTCTTTCTTTTATTGGCAGTAGTATTCGAAATAGTATCTCATTGGGAACAGTCCGAAGTGCATTAAATAGGCCCACGCATTAAATGGGCCCACGCATTAAATAGGCCCAGGCATTCCGTTGCTGAGATGTGCGATAGAACAGTAAAGCCAGCCCCAAGTTCAGCCAGCCGTTTTTTGCTAATGGGGTCGGGACGTAGCCCAGCGGTTAAGCGCTCGCTTGATATACGGTCGATCTGGGATCGATCCCCGTCGGTGGGCCCATTGGGCTATTTCTCGTTTCAGCCAGTGCACCACGACTAGTATATCAAAGGCTGTGGTATGTGCTATCCTGTCTGAGGGATGGTGCATATAAAATATCCCTTGCTACTAACGGAAAACAATGTAACAGACTTCCTCTCTATGACTGTGTCAAAATGACCATATGTTTGACATCCAATAGCCGATGATTAATAAATTAATTTGCTCTAGTGGTGTCGTTAAACAAAACAAACTTCTTTTTTTTCGCTAACGTTTGCAAACTATTTTGACTGGTTCCCGAAGTGGTATTTCGATTTAAAACTCAATCTAGCGAACGTTAGCGACAACCGGTGGACTGAACTTACTCCTGCATTGACGTTCTCAAATAGTGCCTCTCACGCCCCCACCCCACCCCCCACCCCCCACCCCCACGCTCTTCTTAAGCCGTTTGTACGAAAAAATTTCAGCGTTCGTAATCATTTCTTACTTTTCCGAATAATGCCGATTTTAAAACAATTATTTATTTATTTATTTATTACTATGATTTTGAAACATTTATTTATTTATTTTATTTTATTTTATGTATTTATTTATTATTGTGAGTTTTTTCAGTTTTTGTTCACGAATGTGTCCGAACTTTTCGGACGAAATTCCGGTGAATGTTTATTAACGTTATTCCATGCGTAAAATATTATGTGACATCGGGGAGTAATTATCATTAGGGCGGTCATAAACATGTCTCATCTGGCACGCTAGCAGGTTCGAAGGATTGTTTGATGTCACTAACGCACACGCGCAAAAAGATCCGTTTACACGGTACGATTTGTAAAATCTGGAGATGATAAAATATTCAAAAAAAAAAAAAAAAGTTAAAAGAGAGATCGCCTGTTTGTGGATCTATACTTTTGCTAGTCATGTTAGAATGAATATCTTTTGAACTCAGTCGGTAGAGCGCATGCCTTAGTTGCTTTGGTCGAAGTATCGAACACCCTCCGTGGAATCAACAGATGCCCCGTGCCTGGCTAATCAAAGGCCGTGATGTCTAAAGAAAAGATATACTACTGCTTATCGAAAAATGTAGCGGGTTTCCTCGGAATACTTCGTGTTAGAATTATCAAATGTTTGACATTCAGTAGACTATAATTAATCAATCAACATGGTCTAGTGGCGTTCTTAAACAGTTTAACAAATTTTAACGTTTTTTATTCTGCGGCCAGTTATTGCAACTCGCGTCGTGTGAACGTACCTATATGGACTGGCTCTCTCCGCGACTAATTCCGTCTCATCCAATGGGGTATTTTCCTTCCATCATTAACTCCAGCCGACCGGTCTGTCAGTGTCACCACGTGACAGGTCGTCAGCAAGTTTTTTTAATTACCTTTCTCCAGGCTCGTCCCACGGTGGAGGCGAAGGGTTGAATTAACTCGGTGGGTTTTTTTTTTCTCCTTCAAATTCATTGTTTTAAATATAGTTGAATACAAAAAGAAAAAGAAGATGAAATATATTTATAACAGTCTGGACAAAAATTTCAGATGGTTTTGCTGAATTTTTAATGACGATGATGATGGTGATGGTAGTGATGATGATGATGGTGGTGGTGGTGGTGATGATGATGATGGTGGTGGTGACGATGATGATGATGATGGTAGTGATGATGATGATGGTGGTGGTGGTGGTGGTGGTGGTGGTGATGATGATGATGACGATGATGATGATGGTGGTGGTGGTGGTGGTGGTGGTGGTGGTGACGATGATAATGGTGATGGTAGTGATGATGATGATGGTGGTGGTGGTGGTGACGATGATGATGATGACGATGATGATGATGGTGGTGGTGGTGGTGGTGGTGGTGGTGGTGACGATGATAATGGTGATGGTAGTGATGATGATGATGGTGGTGGTGGTGGTGACGATGATGATGATGACGATGATGATGATGGTGTTGGTGGTTTTGGTGGTGGTGGTGGTGGTGGATTATGATGATGAATATGATGATTGACATGATGATGATGATGATATTAATGATGTATATTATGATGATGGCGGATATGATGATGATGATGATGATGATGATGGTGTTGATGATGATGGATATGATGATGATGATGACGACGGCGATGATGAATTATGCTGATGGAAATGGTAGTAGCTGATAATGATAATAATGACGATGATGATGTTAGTAATGGTGATGGTGATGATAATGGTGATAATGATAATGATGAATATGATGATTGACATGATGATGATGTATATTATGATGATGATGGTGGATATTATTATGATGATGATGATGATGATGATGACGATGATGACGATGATGATGATGGTGTTGGTGATGATGATGATAGCTGGGGTGGGGATAAAACAACAATGACAAAAACACACAAAAACACAAACTTTCCATGTTTAGTTTAAAATTAATTAACGTTTTTCCTAGCTAGAGACGGCCATGTATTATTATACCATCAATTTAAATGTACTACCCCCCCCCCCCCCCCCCCGACACACACACACACACCTTCCTAGTATGGCCCTGGTTCCAACCTAGCCGAAGCGTCACTTAGATTAACTTTTATCCACTGTTTCTATTGATGAGTGCAGAAATTGAACAGACAATGATAATTTTTTACTTCACACAGAATATTCACCACACTGTATTGACAACACGCGGTCTTCTGTTGGAAAAAACACAGTTACGACATGCGTCTGTAATTACTGTTTCTCTGAAACATTTTTCCCAAACCATGTGTTTTGTGCAAGCTTGGCTCATGAGTATCTTGTGGTGGGTTTTTTTTTTTTTTAGAGATCTTGTAAAGGAATTGAATTATAGTAATGGCTTTCTATCTTACTAATTCGATTTTGACGTTAGGTTTTAGCCGGGATCTTGTCCAAAAGTTATGGAGTCATTCTTGAATTCCGTTGACGATCTGTTCATACATCCTAGATACTGTCAGCCATTGTAGATTGTAGGCATACTAGCCCAGGGCAAAAGGTAGTGGACCTTCATTCCTCTTTAAGGACCAAGGTGCCTTTTTTTATTTATTTTTTTATTTGACTTCCCCCTGGTTTTTCATTTGACTGCCCCCTGGTTTTTCATTTGACTTCCCTCTGGTTTTTCATTTGACTGCCTCCTGGTTTTTCATTTGACTGCCCCCTGGTTTTTCATTTGACTGCCCCCTGGTTTTTCATTTGACTGCCCCCTGGTTTTTCACTTCTTTAAATTCATTTAATTTCTTCCCGACTCTGGCAGCTCCTCCTAACTTTTAACTTCTTTCGCTGTCCACATCCACATCCCAGTCCTTGTCTCTCCAACCGTGACACGGATCTGGACGCAGCCCTGTGGTAAAGTGCTCGCTCGAAGCGCGGTCGGTCTGAGATCGATCCCAGTCGGTAGGCCCATTGGGCTATTTCTCGTTCCAGCCAGTGCACCACGACTGGTATATCAAAGGTAGTGGTATATACTACCCTGTCTGTGGGATGGTGCATATAAAGAACCCTTGTCGCTAATCAAAAAGAGTAGCCCATGAAGTGGCGACAGCGGGTTTCCTCTCTCAATATCTGTCTGGTCCTTAACTATATGTCTGACGCCATAGAACCGTGCGTCGTTAAATAAAACATTTCTGGGGTTTTTTCTTTGAATTCTACTTTATTTCTTGTCATCTCACAGGTCCTCCTATCTTTCAACTTATCTCGCTGTCCACCTCAACATCCCAGTCCTTGTCTCCCCCACAGCGACATGTGCTTGTCTCTTCTGGCCATTCGTGCCACACACCTGTCATTTTCCATCAGCAAGTTCAAAGTTAAAGTTTGATTTGTATATCAACACCACTAGAGAACATTGCTACTGAATGTCAAGCACTTGGCAGATTTGACGTAGTAATTAGTAGCAAGGGATATTTTATATGCACCATCCCGCAGACAGCATAGAACATACCACGGGTTTTGATATATATTAATCGTGGTGCCATTTTTCTAGTTCGGGAACGGCGGAAGGCGACTCATTTCGTAAGCGTCTGAAATTGCACCAGTAAAAACTAACCATTACGAATGCAATAACCCCCCTCATCCACCCCCTCCCCCACCGGTACCGGACCCCCACCATCTCTTGAGAAGAAGTGACATTAACACGGTTATCACTACAGACGACGTGTACAAGTGTTCAAACGAATTGGTGCACGAAATCATCCGCCATGGAGGATCTAATCTGGTCCAATCACGCCACGCTTCTCAGGGGAGATAACTTCAGGTGTTACGAGCTAAAAATGCTATTTTTCCTTTGAAAATTGGTTTGATTATTTCTCGCCTGTCTAGCGGTCCCAGGCTGCACGAACGATTAGCGGTCGAGAAATCATTGCCTTAGTTTGCCACAAGAACTGAAAGGTTAATGTGAACATAAACGCACGTCTCGAGTTCAATTTAGGAGAGATGGGAAAATAAATAATTCTACAATTTTTGTATCAGCAATATTTTTGATATGAAATAGTCATAATTGAAATGATGCAGAGGCAACGCATGTCTGTCTGTCTGTCTGTCTGTCTGTCTGTCTCTCTCTCTCTCTCTCTCTCTCTCTCTCTCTCTCTCTCTCTCTCTCTCTCTCTCTCTCTCTCTCTCTCTCTCTCTCTCTCGCACACATTTTTCTTTCTCTTTTCTTGTTTTTCGTTTATTTTTACTCTCCCCTCTGTCTCTTACTCTTTCTTTCCCCCTGCCTCTATTTCTCTCTGTATCTGTCTACTTCTCTTTCCCACATCTATGTTTCTTCTTTATGTAAAAGATCCCTTGTTGCTAATGGAAAAAAAATGTAGCGGGTTTCCTCTTATGACTACGAATCATGATTACCAAATGTATCACATCTAATAGCCGATGATTAATTAATCACTGTATTCTAGTGGTTTCGTTAAACAAAACAAACTTGTTATAAAACATTTTTATAATTATGAATCTAAATTGTTATTATATTAGACAAAACACCGAGTTTTGAATTGGATCGTAAAACCGCCTATTGGTGATTCACAAATCTATGGTATTGAGCAAGAAAGGTTTTGTTTAACGACACCACTAGACAACATTGATTTATTAATCATTTGGCCTTTGATATACCAGTCGTGGTGCACTGGCTGGAACGAGATATAGCCCAACGGGCCCACCGACGGAGATCGATCACAAACCGACGGCGCATCAAGCGAGCGCTTTACCACTGGGCTACGTTCCGCCACATTGAGCAAGAACTCTGAGATGCTGTCAGAGCACTTAGGAAAAGCGAACAATATGTCGTTAAGTGGGAGCATCGCTGATAGAAGCTTTCAGGAAAACATTAACCAGTGGCAATCCGCTCTTCACGTAAGAGAAACGTGGACATTTATAATCCAGGAGGCGCTTGTCGGAGGACGAAATGTGCGGCAATAACAAGACGGCGAGTCAGTCTCAAATGTGTATAAAATATGTATTAACAGATTAAGACTATCTGCACATAATGTCAAACTAAATAAATGTCTGGTTTCTGGTCAGTGAGCGCGCCGATTATGACTCTCGCAGGTCAACATTTTTTTTTTTTTTTTTTTTTTTTTTTTTCCCCCGCGGTATGACGTCAATTTTTGCAGGGATTTTCTTGCTAAGACATAAAACCGCACATGAAGCCAAAATGGTCTGTATGCTGGCTTGGACTATTAACATTCTTTACTTGTTCTTTAAAACAGGCCCTGTTGTTCTGAATCGCTTGCTTTAAAAATATTTGCATCCAAGGTCGAAGTAATAAATATTGTCTTGGCTATATGAAAAAATGTAAGGACAAATATTTAGGGTACCTTGGTCATTAGGATGGACCAATGATGATGAGGACTTTGAGGAGATCGTACAAAAAAATAAACAGGCCCACCGTTTTTGTGCAATCCATGAAAAAAAAGATCAGAGACATACTTGTTTTCTTTTTCGTTACTTTGTGTGTGTGTGTGTGTGTGTGTGTGTGTGTGTGTGTGTGTGTGTGTGTGTGTGTGTGTGTGTGTGTGTATGTGTGTGTGCCTCTGTGTGTATGTGTATGTGTGTGTGTGTCTGTGTGTGTGTGTCTGTGTGTGTGTGTCTGTGTGTGTGTATGTGTGTGTCTGTGTGTGTGTGTGTGTTTGTGTGTGTGTGTGTGTGAGTGTGTGTCTGTGTGTGTGTCTGTGTGTGTATGTGTGTGTGTGTCTGTGTGTGTGTGTGTGAGTGTGTGTGTGTGTGTGTGAATGTGTGTATGTGTGAGTGTGTGTGTGTGTATGTGTGTGTATGTATATGTGTCTCTGTGTGTCTCCCTGTGTGTGTGTGTGTGTGTGTATGCGTGCGCGTGTGTGTGTGTGTGTGTGTGTGTGTGTGTGTGTGTGTGTGTGTGTGTGTGTGTGAAACTGACCGATATAGAAATATTTATAGATCTGAGAGAGTTTGTCTATTATGTAATACTGGAAACATTGAAGATGAATATCATTTCGTGTTACATTGCCCTGCATTTAGTGATATGTTTGTTTTGTTTAACGACACCACTAGATCACATTCATATATTAATCACCGGCTATTGGATGTCAAACATTTGGTAATTTTGACATAATAT
The DNA here is from genome assembly GCF_016097555.1 of Gigantopelta aegis. Classification (NCBI taxonomy): domain Eukaryota; kingdom Metazoa; phylum Mollusca; class Gastropoda; order Neomphalida; family Peltospiridae; genus Gigantopelta; species Gigantopelta aegis. The sequence continues at coordinate 40,836,832 of NC_054710.1, read as the reverse complement.
AGTCTTAGAGAGGAAAGCCGCTATATTATTCCATTAGTAGCAAGGGATCTTTTGTATGCACCATCCCATAGACAGGATAGCACATACCACGTCCTTTGATATACCAGTCGGGGTGCCATGTATTATTCTCTATTTATTGTTTGTACCAATAAGCAAATACTTACGGTAATAAAGAATTGAATTGAAAAGCCCAGTGTTGAGTTCAGCCCCACCGAACAGAAATACGTCCGCTAAACTGGTTCATGCACTTCACGGTAAACCAACACTTGCGCGTGCTGTAACCTCACCGTGGTGCAGGGGTGTAACATTCTCTTTGAGAATGGCCAGTACAGCACAAATTTGAAATTTTGAGTAAAAGTCAGTATCTATCTGTGATATTTGTATTTTTGCACAGTTCTTTACACTGACTTTTTTTTAAATCTTGAATTTTTTATATTGATGTTGATCATCACTTTATTTGTTTGCATTACCATAGTTTGACACCCAATAGCCGATGTATTTTTCGTGCTGGGGTGTCGTTAACCATTCATTCATTCATTACACTGTTTTTATTTAAATCTTGAATTTTTATATTGATGTTGATCATCACTTTATTTGTTTGCATTACCATAATTTGACACCCAATAACCGATGTATTTTTCGTGCTGGGGTGTCGTTAAACATTCATTCATTCATTCTGTCACGGTGATCCTATAATACCCGTAACTGGTTGAAACACGATTATGCAAATATCTCTCCTAAATGTATATCTATTAGATCTCTCTGTATCGAGCAGTATTTACCCGAGTGGCTCGTCTCTAGGTATGATCAGAGATAAGATCTTATATAAAGTATGTGTTATTATAGCACGTTTAGTTCACAAGAAAACAACAAAAACACAATACACTTTGGAATCTGTATTAATACTACGCTGACAAATGTACTGCCGCAGTAGTTAATTAACAACAATAATAATAATAACAACCCAGAACTGATCACTTAATTAGTTCATCTCTAGATGTCTAGTTTACACAATATTCTAATCACTTCACCGTGACACAACACCCACACGTGTGATAATTGAGAAACGCTTCCAGGGGAACTTAATTAATAAAGGAATTACAACTCTATTCCTAACTTGGTTAATTTTTAATTAACCCTTGACTACTCATTCAGTAACCTTGTAATACAGACTTAATACTGGTACCTATCATAATAAAGACAATAACATACAGTTTACCTAGGTCCTCTAGGATGACCGGCTAAGCTTTATATTTTTAGAACAGTGACCTACAATTTACTTCGTCAGTTACCGGAAACAATGTCTAAATAATAATGGTATAATACAGCATTAAACTGTTTAAAGTCACATCAATCACATCAAGGTTATACACAGAGCAGAAATATATATTTACCCGTCCGGACGGACAACGTCCCCTGGGAGCCTTCCTATGTTTCTCCCTGATATCTCTAAAACCCTAGCTATTTATTATAAAATCCCAGACTGGTCCGGAGTCAGTACGCGGAACAGCGACCAAGCGGTATTTTTTCTTACAAGCCTAGACTGGTCGTCGCCAGTTCGCTAGAATCACGGTCGTAAACAACGCACTAGCGGAGGTATTACGTAACTACTGGCCACATGGCCTCCGCATCTGGTCTGGGTGTGTAATAGGCACAGCTCGACCACCGTCGCGCAGAGGTATTACGTAACAAAGTGCCCACCTCGGCTTAAGTGCATATTGGGACTGCACACGGCCCTCTAAAACAATTAATATCGCCACAGGCGAAAAGAATTTAAGAGCATGTGCCGTCACTCACCCCTACCTCAAAAAGGATATTTCCTCTACTCTAGGAATAGGGAAACATACTACATTAAAACAAAAAGTGCGTTAACCGACGCATCCGGGCATTTATAACACATAGTAATAAGGTGACTACCAGTAATCACACTGAGTCTCTGAGTTCCTGGTATACAAATAAAATATATAAAAACAAAACAGAAATCAAGAATGTCAACACATTATCATAAAGTTCAACTTCGGGACAGGGCATCAGCGATTACATTGGATGTGCCCTTGATATGTTCAATGGTAATTGGGAATTCCTGCAGAAGAAGACTCCACCTCAAAACTCTCTGGTTGGTGGCTTTCATTCTGTGAATGAAAGTGAGCGGATTATGGTCCGTAAAGACAACCACTTGATGCATTGCCGATTTCACGTAAATCTGAAAATGCTTCAGAGCTTGTACCATGGCCAAAGCTTCCTTCTCTATAGTGGAATAGTTCACCTGGTGTTTGTCAAACTTTTTGGAGAAGAAACTTACAGGATGGTCCAGTCCATTTTCGTCTTCTTGGAACAGCACAGCTCCAGCTCCCACGTCACTGGCATCCACAGCCAGCTTGAAAGGCATTCGGTAGTCTGGTGCTGCCATCACGGGAGACGAGGAGCGCATCTGCTTAAGACGGTTGAATGACTTCTCGCATTCTTCTGACCACTGGAACTTCGTTTCCTTCTTGTTCAGTGTCGCACGTTTTCAAGGTTTTCTTCGATAGGCATGCTGTCGAATCGATGAAGCGTTGGGTTCCAAGCGCACATCCTGGCTTAAGGTATTGGTAATCGTTGGAAAGTCCTGACAAATGGAAACATTGTCTTGTGTCAACCTAGTCAACTTTGCTCGCTGGGGGCTCAAGTCTGCTAGAATCTGGCCGTTGGCCAACTTGACTTCTGCAGTCTTGACGTCATCACAGGAAATTGAGTGACTCTCAATCTGGACAGGTAACTCTGGAACTATCGGCAGTCTGTCAAAATAACCTTTTAGCAAATTGATGTGACAATACGTACTTTTCCTAACCCTATCAGGAGTGTTTATCACATACCCTGTCTCATTAACCCGTTTGCGCACAACATAGGGCCCGAAATACCTGTTCTGCACAGAACCCCGTTTAATGGGAAGGTACGTCAGCGCCTTATCCCCTGGTTTAAATTCCCGACTCCTAGCCTTTCTATCAAACACTGATTTTATTTTGCTCTGAGCATGGCTTGGATGCTTCCTAGCTAGTTCGGTCGCCTGCCACCTCCTATCTCTAACTCTCTTATTCATTAATACTCCCTCAGTTAACAATGTAGTGCGAGCTGCCAACAAATTTGGATCAGCCCCCTGCTCTAGGATTAACTCTTGTCTATTACAAGGAAAGTCCCCTCTATCAAACACAACTGGTTCATTTACCCTCTGCGGGAGATCAACAGGTACAACCACATTTAATTCCTCAGTTGTCTTATCTACCATTTTACTGATAACCTCATCCACTCCAATTTCATGGCTCACACACGTATCAGACAAATCACAAATATCCTCGTGTTACCCTTCTGGCCATAGCCCTAGTCATCACATACGCAGGATATCTAATCTCATCAACCTCACACTCTTCTATTGGTAAAGGGCTGGCTTTAATTAACAATTGGTCACATTTCGGCTGACAACACTGACTAGTCAAATCATTACCCAACAAAACTCCTATGTTTTCAACAGGCAAGTCCTTCACAACACCCATAATGACTGGTCCCGTCACAAACTTCGAACACACGAAAACGTTATGTAACCGGACAACCATATTTTCTCCAGTAACTGAGGATAAGGCCAAACTACGTCCTGTATCTGAATTTTCAATACCAGCTAAACACTTTGACGTTATAAGCGACAGGTTACACCCAGTATCTCGATAGACTGATATCGCCTTAGGACTCAATTCTTGTTTCACATCACAAACCATACCAGTGGACACATACGGGTTTACTTTATCTGCCATGGGACTAACCATTAACTCTCTCGCTGACGGAGCTGACCTCACTAAACCGACAACTTGCGCGTTATCGCGTTTCCTTTTAAAACAGTCCCCGACAAGATGGTTATCCTTTTTACAGTAACTGCAATGTGGACGAAAAGTTCGTGCATTGGCTGATAATGCAGGCTTATCCTTACTTTGCCCACCAGGTGCATTCCTTGCCTGACTAGCTAACCAACTAGATGACTCTCCGGGAAAAACTTGGCTGAAATTTCTTCTTATCACCCGTTGTATAGAGCTACCATGTACTGCCTGAGCTTTGTGTATTAACACGTAATCATCTGCCACTATGCCTGCCTCCTCTATCTTTTTGACATCACGATCCTCTAAATGAATACGTAAGCTAACTGGTAATCCATTTTTAATGTCCTGTAAGATCAACAACTCCCGTAACTCGGTATATGACTCTACCTGATGAGAAACCACCCATTTATCAAATATCCCTGCCTTCTTAGCCACAAACTCACTATAAGACTGACCCTGCGTTTTTCTCAACTCGCTATACCGTAGACGATAATCCTCAGGTCGTAATTCATAAGCCTTCAACACTGCAGCCTTAACTATGTCGTACTGACTTGCTCGCTCATCACTCATTGAATTATAAGCTACACTAGCATTCCCCTTAAACTTAGACACGGCTAACAATATCCACTTAGACTGCGGCCAAGTTAGCTGCTTGGCGGCCCGTTCAGAAAGTTGGAAGAACATATCTACCTCCTGGTCGTCAAATACAGGCACTGATCTATAAGCCTCCGACATGTTAAACCCATTTCCGGCCTTCCGTCTAACTTCTTCAGTATTCAACTTTAACTCATGTTCCACTTTTAATTTTGCTAACTGGAATTCTCTATCCCTATCTCTCTCTCTTCTCTACCCCTCTCTTCTCTTTCTCTCTCTCTCTCTCTCTCTCTCTCTCTCTCTCTCTCTCTCTCTCTCTCTCTCTCTCTCTCTCTCTCTCTCTCTCTCTCTCTCTCTCTCTCCTCTCCTCTCTCTCTCTCTCTCTCTCTCTCTCCTCTCTCTCTCTCCCTCTCTTCTCTCTCTCTCTCTCTCTCTCTCTCTCTCTCTCTCTCTCTCTCTCTCTCTCTCTCTCTCTCTCTCTCTCTCTCTCTCTCTCTCTCGCTCTCTCTATCCAATGCACGTTCTTCTCTTTCGTACTCAAGTTTTTTAAAAGCTAATTGTTGTTCCACACTTAACTCATTTATCTCTATCTCTGGAACAATCTCACTGTCTTCCATAACAGGCCTATCACCAAAAACCTCCTGGATAATAATTGTCTTTATATCACCTAAGGTTTTAGCTGATGTTAAATCAATTTCCCGCTCACTTGCGATTTCAACTAACTCGGCCTTACGTGCTCGCTTAATCTCCACTACACTGAGCGTATGCCTATCCAGCAAATTCTTATCCATGTTTAGATATGACGCACTTATTATTAAAAAAAATTCTAGTGAACAACGTTGCTACTTCTAGTTATTTGTAAAAATAATTTATAAAGCCCCCATTTACAAATAATACCTTTTTAAATATGCATGTCCCGTTTCAGATCCCGGACGAGCGCCCCAATTTTCACTCCTGCCACGGGGATCCTATAATACCCGTAACTGGATGAAACACGATTATCCAAATATCTCTCCTAACTGTATATCTATTAGATCTCTCTGTATCAAGCAGTATTTACCCGAGTGGCTCGTCTCTAGGTATGATCAGAGATAAGATCTTATATAAAGTATGTGTTATTATAGCACGTTTAGTTCACTAGAAAACACAACAAAAACACAATACACTTTGGAATCTGTATTAATACTACGCTGACAAATGTACTGCCGCAGTAGTTAATTAACAACAACAATAATAATAACAACCCAGAGCTGATCACTTAATTAGTTCATCTCTAGGTGTCTAGTTTACACAATATTCTAATCACTTCACCGTGACACAACACCCACACGTGTGATAATTGAGAAACGCTTCCAGGAGAACTTTATTAATAAAGGAATTACAGCTCTATTCCTAACTGGTTAATTTTTAATTAACCCTTGACTACTCATTCAGTAACCTTGTAATACAGACTTAATACTGGTACCTATCATAATAAAGACAATAACATACAGTTTACCTAGGTCCTCTAGGATGACCGGCTAAGCTTTATATTTTTAGAACAGTGACCTACAATTTACTTCGTCAGTTACCGGAAACAATGTCTAAATAATATTGGTATAATACAGTATTAAAATATTTAAAGTCACATCAATCACATCAAGGTTATACACAGAGCAGAAATATATATTTACCAGTCCGGACGAACAACGTTCCCCTGGGAGCCTTCCTATGTTTCTCCCTGATATCTCTAAAACCCTAGCTATTTATTATAAATCCCAGACTGGTCCGGAGACAGTACGCGGAACCGAATCTTGATGTGTATATTTCCACAGCGACCAAGCGGTATTTTTTCTTACAAGCCTAGACTGGTCGTCGCCAGTTCGCTAGAATCACGGTCGTAAAAAACGCACTCGCGGAGGTATTACGTAACTACTGGCCACATGGCCTCCGCACCTGATCTGGGTGTGTATTAGGCACCGCTCGACCACCGTCGCGCAGAGGTATTACGTAACATAGTGCCCATCTGGGCTTAAGTGCATATTGGGACTGCACACGGCCCTCTAAAACAATTAATATCGCCACAGGCGAAAAGAATTTAAGAGCATGTTCCGTCACACATTCATTCATTCATTCACGGTAAACCAAATAGCCACGTCGCAAACCAATCAAATTGTTCGCGAACGTTAGCGTAACGTTTGCTGGCTGAACTTGCCCCAGGACTAGTTTCAACGACTAGTTACAAATCTGTGAGGAGCTGGGATCGTAGGATCAAACCCCCTGGTCCACCCACTTGCCTGTGGGAAGCGCAAATAAAAGATCCCTTGCTGCTAATCGGAAAGAGTAGCCCATGTAGTGGCGACAGCTGGTTTCCTCTGAAAATCTGTGTGGTCCTTAACCATATGTCTGACGCCATATAACCGTAAATAAAATGTGTTGAGTGCGTCGTTAAATAAAACATTTCTTTCTTTCTTTCTTTAATCAATGTGCTGTAAACGCTGGCAGGGTGGCTTTTGCTCGAATTAAACGAAAATGCCCTAATCTCGATAACAACATTTATTCATATTAGCATCGCTACCAAACAGCGATATAGGGTTGCAAACGAATCACTTCACATTTTTGCATGGATTACAACTAAGTTTGAGGGTAGAATGATGGAAATACATGGTAAAAAGGTCTATTTACCCGAATATCTCTATAGGTTTTGTCTGAATTTGCTATTTCGTTCCAGCACTAGGGAACAGTCTCCCCCCCCCCACCCACCCACCCACCCACCCGGTCTCCTGTCTCGTACGCTTATGGTATCCTGGTTGCATGTCTGGTGACAGTTAAATTATCTTCTTTTCACCCCAACGCCTGCCTTTGAAATCTATTTTTCTCGTATTATGCAAATTAAACTCGCGTATCAGTCAACTTAATGTGCCAATGAATTACCGCCAAGGCAAAATTCATTAAGTGCCCGGCGCAATAATAGGAACTACTTTCACTCTACTCCTCGAAACATGTCCGAAGAATATAGTGCTTTATTTGGGTCTATCAGTGCTCCACTCGCATCCGACAGCCGTTATCGGAAACTAACGAGCAGTGACCATCTCCGGACACGGAGTTCTGCCATTCGATAGTCATTAAGTTCGGCAGTTATCGCTTCTATCCACGAAGTCGAAATTGCGGTTTGAAAATGTAATTTCGTTTCGTTTTGTTCACACTTGTTGAAAGTTCATCGCTGTGACTCACGTTTGGTCCGTCAATCAGCGAGGATCGACGATCAACGCATAGACTTGCTACTTTTCCAAATTGAAACTCGATTAAAAAAAAGGAATTTGAAGGCAAAGAAACGAATAATATTTTATTGAAACAACAATATTTGGTGTCTAACATATTATGGCTATTTTGATAGAACACATTGATTTATTAATCATCGGCTTTTGGATGTCAAACACATGGTAATTGTGACATATAGTCTTAGAAAGGAAACCCGCTAAACGTTTTCCGTACGTAGCAAGGGATCTTTTTATATGCACCATCCCACAGACAGGATCGCACATACCACGGCATTTGATATACCAGTAGTGGTGCACTGGCTGGGGCGAGAAATAGCCCAATGGGCCCACCGACGGGGATCGATCCCAGACCGACCTCGCATCAGCCGAGCGCTGAACCACTGGGCTACGCCCCGCCCCTTGTTGATAGTTCGTCAAAAGAAAGAGTGAAAGTTTATTTGACGTCACTTCAGCACATTTTAAACAACAGATATCTGGATGTTTCGACATTTAGTGGATAGAGATAACGAGTTTAAAAAGTTAAATTTTGTTTTCTTTAACGACACCACTAGAGCACATTGATTTGTTAATCATCGGCTAGTGGATGTCAAACATTTGGTAATTTTGACATATAGCCTAGTCTTAGAGAGGAAACCTGTTACAATGTTCCATTTTAGTTACAGTTAGAGATCTTTTTTTATATGCACCATTCCACAGCCAGGTTAGTACACACCACGGCCTTTGATATACCAGTCGTGATGCACTGGCTGGAAAGAGAAATAGACAAAATCCGCTGCCACCACCGATACTATTGATAAAGCAGCAAGGGATCTTTTATATGGAGCTCCCCACTGGAAGGACATCAGTAACGGGGCGATGGTTGAGACGGAGGAGAACTCAGTCAGAGAATCGGTATACCGAGGAATTTCGATCCCATTGTGCTATTTCTCGTTCCAGTCAGTACACCATGATTGGCATATCAAAGGCCGTAGTATGTGCTATCATATCTGTGGGATGGTGTATACTAAAAAAACACCAACCCCCTCCACTGTTACCTCCTCCGGTCGGGTTGCTGGTGCTCCCTTGCATCTGTCAGTGAAGGCGGTCCATTCTCCCATCCACCGCGGCACCTGCACCCATGGCAGGCGTGCACTACAACAGCTTGCTCTGAATGTGCTCGTAAAACCCTGTGTCTGGACCTGACCTGACCTAATGGAAAAAAATTGTAACGGGTTTCTTCTCTAAGCATATATGTCGAAACTACCAAATTTATGTTTGACATCCACTATCCGATTATTAATAAATCAATATGCTCTAGCTGTGTCGTTAAACAAAACAGACAAAACGTTTATAACTTGTATAGACAATATGAAATTAGGGCCCGTGCTTATAAAACTTAAAGTCTAGACTTTAATAAAGTCCAGACTTTAACGTAATGCTATTTGAATGGCGTTGCCATGACGTTAAAGTCTGAACTTCATTAAAGTCTAGACTTTACGGTTTATAAGCACGGGGCCAGAAGCACATTTAATATACAGACTCTGGAATTCCAAACAAGTTAAACGTATTTAATATGTCATTTCTGTCATTACAATGGCTCCATTAGTTGCCGACATTTTAACAATGGCCGCCAACTGGGAATAGTCTCTTTAATCATGAATATTTACTCATTTTCTAAACCATATCGCGCGGTATTGTCTCCCTTTATGGCGTAATGGTCTTTCTCAAGCAATTGGAACTATCGCCCCTCGCAGTGATGACGTCGCATTAGTTTCTGCGGAATGTGCAGCGAATAATAACGAAGATGTAATCACTTTTTTTGTGTTGGCACAATAATCCTTCAACGGAACATCAAAGGCAGACCCTGGATACCGGTTACTATGGCCACAGCAGTGAGCTGAATGAAAATGCTATTTGTCGATTCATCAGTTTTGTTTTGTCGTAGAAAGGGATTTCAGAGAAGAAGTAAAAAAAAAAAATTAACTTTTAAAAGAAAAAAAACATCATTAAGTTAAGGTCATGTCATCTATTGTGTTTTGTTTGTAACTGAAAGATGCGAAATACAGTTAAAGCTGGTTATAAAATTGAGAATAAATGGTGAATTGTCATAGCTGATATCAGTTACATAAATTCCATAACAAAATAAGACATAACTTTATGGCAACATATCCTGTTACATATCCTGTTACATATCCTGTTACATATCCTAACGAATGTCACTCTAATCTTCAGGGGCAAGACGTAGCCAGTGGCAAAGCGCTCGCTTGATGCGCGGTCAGTTTGAGATCGATCCCCGTCAGTGGGCCCATTGGGCTATTTCTCGCTCCAGCTAGTGCACCACGACTGATATATCAAAGGCCGTGGTATGTACTACACTGTCTGTGGGATGGTGCATATAAAAGTTCCATTGCCACTAATCGAAAAAAGAGTAGCCAATGTAGTGGAGACAGCGGGTTACCTCTCTTAATATATGTGTGACCCTTAACCATATGTCTGAACCCATATAACCGTAAATAAAATGTGTTTACTCCGTCGTTAAATAAAACATTTCCTTCCTTCTAATCTTCATTATTTATATAGCTGTTTAGAAAGTAGGATTTTATTTTGTTAATTTAATATAATTTTTAAAAACATGAGCGTTAACTCTGTACTAGTGGGCTCTGATCGCCTGTCGTCTGCCGAAGTTCGGGGGCGAGATGTAGCCCAGTGATGCACGGTCGGTTTGGGATCGATCCCCGTCAGTGGGCCCATTGGGCTATTTCTCGCTCGAGCCAGTGGTATGTTATATCCTGTCTATGGGGTAGTGCATATAAAATATCCCTTGCTGCCAATCGAAAAGAGTAACCCATGAAGTGGCGACAGCGGGTTTCCTTCCTCAATATCTGTGTGGTCCATAACTATATGTCCGACGCCATATAACCGTAAATAAAATGTGTTGAGTGCGTCGTTAAATAAAACATTTCCTTCTTCCTAATTCCTTTCTTTTGGGTCGAGTGTTGAACAAAAACGTCTCAAGAATATTCCCACCACATGATAATAAAATAATTGTTTGTTTAAAGTTAAAGGTACTTTGATCTTTGACCTCTGGGGATGCTGTTTGGTGCAGTGCTACTTACATATTCTAAACTGCATTTCAATTGCAATAATTACGTTCCATGTCTTCTTTTTTAAGATATTCGGCGAATTTCAGCAGAGAAACTTAACATATGACGTCATGTCACGTGCACATAAATATAAAAAGTACTACCAAAACCTAAACCCTGTCACTGCCAAATATTTGAAGATAATAAATACTTATTTTTCAAAATATAATAAAATAAATCATTACTACCGCCTTTCTGAATGCGTTTTTTTTTTAAATTGGGACAGGGCTATGTTAATAATTCCGGAAACCTTTTCATTACCCAAGTTCCGCACAAAATATGTTATTTTAAATTTAGTGGCACCCAGCCCGTTTCAAGTCTATTTTGCTCACTCTATTTGTTTTCTTCTTTTTTTCTTTTTTCTTCTTTCTTGCTATTTCTGGTTCCAGCCAGTCCACCACGACTGGTATATCAAAGGCCGTGGTATGTGTTACCCTGTCTGTGGGATAATGCATATGAAAAGACATATAAAAAAATCCAACACCCACCCCGGCACCTGTGCCCATGACAGGCGTGCACTACAACAGCTTGCTCTAGGTGTACTCGTAAAACCCTCTGACTTGATCTCACCTGACCTAATGAACAAAAATGTAGCAGGTTTCCTCTCTAAGTCTATATGTCGCAATTACCGAATGTTTGACATCAAATAGCCGATTATTAATAAATGAATGTGCTCTAGTGGTGTTGTTAAACAGAACAAAAGTTTTTTCTTTCTTGTTCTTTTTTCTTTATTTATTTTAATTAATTATTTTTTTGTGGGTGGGGTAGTTGGTTGTTGTTCTTTGGTTTGTTTTGTTTTTGTAGGACTTGTATTTCGTATACACCGGTTCACCTCACCTCGCTCACGAGTGGTCTAACCGTCGGACTACGCCTCTGTCCCGTATCAACTGGGCGACCTCGTGTTTGATACAAGTGTTGATATTCTCGACACGCGCACGTCACGCGCGGAGTCGCGCTTATTAAAATGTCTGAAGACTTGAAGTGGTTTGTCTGGTCACAAAGTGGTTTTAGTTGAAGTCGGTAATGTACAACTGACGCCCGCCAGAGACAGACTAAGGGGATCCGCAGTTAGTAGGATCTGGATACCATGTTTGCGACCTTAAGTCATCGAATAAAAATAATTTAGACTGTGGTCACACTGGAAAAAAAAGGTAGTTTTATTTAACGAGGCCTCTAGAACACATTGATTTTTATCTTGTCATCGGCTATTGGACGTCAAACATATGGTCATTCTGACATATTTCTTTAGAGGAAACCCGCTGCCGCCACATAGGCAACTCGATTATCAGCAATGTGTCTTTTATATGCACTTTCCCACATACAGGACAGCACATACCACGGCCTTTGGTGAACCAGTTGTGGACCACTGGTTGGAAAGGAAAATAGCCCAAACTGCAAATGGGTCTACTGAGAAGGATCGATCCGATGACCGACCGCTTCACAGGCGTAAACGCTACGTGGTAACACTGGATGTTTACAGAATATGACTCGAAGGAAAGAAATGTTTTATTTAACGACGCATTTTATTTACGGTTATATGGCGTCGGACATATGGTTGAAGACCACACAGATATTGACGGAGGAAACCCGCTGTCGCCACTTCATGGGCTACTCTTTTCAATTAGCAGCAAGGGATCTATTATATGCATCATAGACAGGATAGTACATACCACGGCATTTGATGTACCAGTCGTGGTGCACTGGCTGGAGCGAGAAATAGCTCAATGGGTCCACCGACGGGGATCGATCCCAAACCGACCGCGCACAAACCGAACGCTTTACCACTGTGTTACATCCCGCCCCCTGGATAGGGTGTTCGCGACCTTTAGTCATTGAATAAAAATCATTTAGACTGGTAACACACGACGTTAATAGAATATAACTCGAAGGACCAATTCTTTTTAGCTTTATATATAATTGTGTATATATACCAATCCACTGCAATGGGGCTGTTTAGTTGGGTATAATTAAATGTATACCTAGGCCGGGATTTAGCTCAGTCTGTTGAGTGTTCGCTTGAGGGGTTTGTGTCGCAGTAAGACGCCTCCAGTTAGGTCTCTGGGACAGGTACCAGCAGTTTTAATTGGCTGAAGACCGGCCCAGAAGTGGAAGACCTCGCATAACAACTGCAGCACAAGATCGCTACATCCGGGTTCTGCACTTGCGTCACCGAACTGCCACAGAGACGAACACTGCTGGACACATACCTGGATTGAGAAGGGTGTCTGCACAAACCATTCGGAACCGACTTCGAGAAGCTGTTTTACGGGCTAGGAGACCGTATGTTGGCCCCGTCCTGCGACGTCAACATCAACTTTTACGTGTTCGCTAGTACACGAATGTACAGGGGTGGAACTTGGGAAACTGGCGGCGAGTATGGTTCAGCGACGAGTACCGTTTACTTCTACAGCGACGTGATGGACGACAACGTGTTTACAGACGCCGTAATGAACGTTTCGCCAACAACTGCGTCGCCCAAGTTGACAGATTCGGTGGTGGGAGTGTCATGATGTGGGGAGCCATCTCATACACCGGCAGAAGTGAACTTGTGTTCGTACAAGGCAACCTGACAGCTGTCACCCGGAGCCTCAGACGCTTCCGCAACTGTCACATGCACTGCAGGAAGAATGGGCTAGGATTCCACTCGCCCGGATTCAGAGAGTCTATGCCAAGGAGATGTCGCGCAGTGATTGCTGCTGGTGGTGGCCACACAGGGTACTGATTTCAGCGCCCTCGTGCGACGCTGTTTGGTGACGAAAACGCCCCCACTGCCGTCAGTCCATAGCAAGAACATTGTCACATACTCATGTCAAATTTTACTGTGATACGATCATAAATAACGAAATTATGCTACTTTGTATTAAAGAAATAATTCCATGAATATTTCGCCTATGCGTTTCCTTTTTGACAGAGTACATATATATTGCATATATACCAACCCACTGCAATGGGGCTGTTTAGTAAGGTATAGTTAAATATGAACCAGGCTGATACACATTCCTAAAAGTGGATGTACTAAATTAGACATTTTGAACATAACAATACGAAACATAGTCTGCAAAAGGCCCCTATGGCCTCGTATAGACGCAATGGGCGCGTGCGTGCGGTGCAGTAAAAAATAAACAATAATCGAAATACATGAATTTCAATCAGAGCGTCTAGACTACATGCGTTCGATGCACGCATGAGGCCAGACTCATTGCAATAATCATATATAGTTTGTATGCCCGACACGCAAGCAGCAGAGGTATCAGATGCAACAACCGGACCGCACGCACGCGCCGAGTTCAGTCTATATTAGGGCGGGACGTAGCCCAGTGGTAAAGCATTCGCTTGAGGCACGGTCGGTCTAGGATCGATCCCCGTCGGTGGACCCATTTGAGCTATTTTTTCGTTCCAGCCAGTGCACCACAACTGGTGTAACAAAGGTCGTGGTATGTACTATCCTGTTTGTGGAATGGTACATATAAAAGATATCTTGCTGCTAATCGAAAAGAGTAGCCCATTAAGTGGTGACAGCACGTTTCCTCTCTCAGTATCTGTGTGATCCTTAACCATATGTCTGACGCCATGTAACCGTAAATAAAATGTGTTGAGTGCGTCGTTAAATAAAACATTTCCTTCCTTCATTTTTTTTGGATTGGCGACTGATGCCGATCGTTGTAACACCAGTGGGTAGGTGTAAGACCACTACACCCTCTCCTCTCTCATTACACACTAATAACTAACAACTAACCCACTGTCCTAGACAGACAGCCCAGATAGCTGAGGTGTGTGTGCCCATGACAGCGTGCTTGGACCTTAATTGGATTATATTACGAAAATAAGTTAAAATAAAATTAAATGAAATTAAATGAAACTCAGTGGGTAAGTTTAAGGCCAATACACTGCGTCTCTCTAACTGTACCACTCACAACTTGCCACTAACAGACAGGCAGCCCAGATAGCTGATGTGTGTGTCACGGGGATTCTATAATACCCGTAACTGAATAAAACACGATTGTCAAAATCTCTCTCCTAACTGTATATCTATTAGATCTCTCTGTAACAGGCAGGTATGATCAGAGATAAGATCTTATATAAAGTATATATAATATAGCACGTTTAGTTCACTAGAAAACACAACAAAAACACAATACACTTTTGAATCTGTATTAACCTACGCTGACAAATGTACTGCCGCAATAATATCAACCCAGAACTGATCACTTAATTAGTTAATCTCTAGGTGTCTAGTTTACACAATATGCAAATCACTTACCCCGTGACACAACACCCACACGTGTGATAATTGAGAAACGCTAACACACACACGTGCGATAATGGAGAAACACTTCCAGGGGAACTTAATTAATAAAGGAATTACAACACTATTCCTAACTGGTTAATTTTTAATTAACCCTAACTACTCATTCAGTAACCTTGTAACACAGAATTAATACTGGTACCTATCACAATAAAGACAGTAACCTACAGTTTACCTAGGTCCTCTAGGATGACTGGCTAAGCTTTATATATATATATATATATATATATATATATATATATATATATATATCAAAACGGTGAGCCTACAGAATACTGCGTCAGATGACCGGCAGCACCGTTTAAATAATATTGGTATAATACAGTATTAAAATATTTAAAGTCACATCAATCACATCAAGGTTATACACAGAGCAGAAAATATATATTTACCAAAGTCCCGTCTGAACTAATATAGATCGTCAGTGACGACGTCCGTGATCCCCTGGAGCCTTCCTAGCTCTCCTCGCTATATCCTAAATCCTAGATCTTTGATCAAAACTCTCAGAGACAGCGAATATCGCCTGGGGGGTACAAGGTGTAACCTCACCTATCACGGATATTTCTACCCTCTCCCAGAGAAATATTTTTCTCTGATCGTCAGACTATTCCTTTTTAAGTCGCCAAATTAGAAGCCGGAAAAATCGCACTCGCGGAGGTATTACGTAACTACTGGCCACATGGCTGGGGTACCTGGGCTGGTGTGTATTAGAAGTACAGCTCGATGACCGTTTCGCGCAAAGGTATCACGTAACAAGTTGCCCACCTGGGCTAAGTGCATTTGGAACTGCACACGACCTTCTAAAACAATTAATATCGCCACAGGCGAAAAGAAATTAAGAGCATGTACCGTCACAGTGTGTGTGCCCAGAACAGCGTGCTTGAACCTTGATTGGATATAAACACGAAAATAAGTATAAACAAGCATAAACAACTTCAAATGTTGGAATAAAGTGTTTCTACTGGCAATAGCTCTGGACACGCGTGGTTCGAATCCCCTCAGTGAAAGTTGATTTTTATATACTGACTAAAGATGCTCTGCTCTATGTGAACACGTCATCTAACACTAGGATTATCGTTTTGAGGTCGCATTAGGCTAACTTTAATATGGATATTACCACTGATGGTGGTTCGGGTTGTATGCCAGTAATAAAGCGTTCACTTGATGCGCGTTCGGTCTGGAATCGATCCCTTTAATATGCCAGTCGTGGTACACTGGCTGGAACGAGAAATTGCCCAAAGGGCCGACCGACGAGGATCGATCCCGGACCGACTGCGCATCAAGCAAGTGCTTTACCACTGAGCTACGTCCTACCCTCTTCTAGATATGTGAAAAGGCATCTAACAGTTAGAGTAGGCTAATTTTAATATGCGCATTACCACGGATGGATAGCGGAGAGAAAAAAAAGAGAAGATACAAAACTATTCCTTTTTTAAACTTCCAGATTAGAAGCCGGAAGAAATTCCAGTGGCGGATCCAGAAAATCTATTTGGGGGGCCTAGTGACATGAGGTGGAATGCTATGGGAACTTTAGGGGAGGTTTGGAGGGGGATCGTAAAAAAAAAAAAATGAAAAGTAATATATATAATAAAATTATAACTATCGCAAAATTTAGGGGGGCATGGGCCGCCCCCCGCCCCTCCCCCTCCCCCACCTAGACCGCGTCTGAACTCTATAGTTCCGTCCGTCGAGACAGATCGATCCGACGGCCCACTGCACTACAGGCTGCACTGTTGGGGCTCTACAGCTGAGCTTCAATTGCGTTTCGAATTCTGCAATTCAATCGTGTTCAATTCAATTTGCTGTACCAGTCGAGTTTAGTTGAATGCGTTAACTCTGTACGAAGTAAACCCTTTCGATCCATGTGCATGATACAGCCTCATAAAAGATTGCACTGATTTACAACAGTTGTGACCAGAAACAGAAAAGGCAATTTGAAGCACGAATTCGTAATCAGCAATAACAGGCTTTCCTCTGGGCAGTAGGAACGACATCCGAAATTTGTAGAAGACAATCTTTTGTAAGATAACCGGCCTCGCTGCTGCCGTGGTTAAGCCATCGACTATAAGGCTGGTAGGCACTGGGTTCGCACGGTAACGGCTTCCGCCCAAAAGCGTGTTTTAACTACTCAATGGATAGGTGTATGACCATTATACCGACCTCTCTTTCTCTCTGGATAGTAGGATAAAGCGTTCTTTATGTATTTGGTTTTTGCTCGTCCAAAACAATATCTGCCACACGATTGGTGCATTATAATTATGACGTGGTATCTAATCTCTCTCTCTCTCTCTCTCTCTCTCTCTCTCTCTCTCTCTCTCTCTCTCTCTCTCTCTCTCTCTCTCTCTCTCTCTCTCTCTCTCTCTCTCTCTCTCTCTCTCTCTCTCTCTCTCGTATGTGTGTCTGTGTGTGTATGTCTGTGTGAGTTTGTGTATGTCTCGCTGTGTGTGCGTGTCCGTGTGTGCGTGTGTGTTTGTTTGTGTGTTTATGGCCAGGACATCGAGCTTGAACATTAATTGGATATAAGCACGAAAATAAGTTGAAATGAAAATCAAATTTATACTGATTATGTAAACAAAACCCGTAAGTTGTCGTTCTTATGTGGAGGGTATATGCCCCCACCCCACCCCTCCCGTGAATCCTACAGGTCTGTTACATGCTGCAGGATGTTAAAATTTCATGAAAATCGTTTAAAACAAACAGTAAAATATAGGTTATATCTATTACACACAACTATTGGCTACTCGAGATCACAAACTATACACGCACGTCCGAACTCTCTCTCTCTGTGTGTGTGTGTGTGTGTGTGTGTGTGTGTGTGTGTGTGTGTGTGTGTGTGTGTGTGTGTGTTCTCCCAACTCCCTCTCTCTCTCTCTCTCGCTCCCCTCTCTCTCTCTCTCTGTCTGTCTGTCTGTCTGTCTCTCTCTCTGTCTGTCTCTCTCTCTCTCTCTCTCTCTCTCTCTCTCTCTCTCTCTCTCTCTCTCTCTCTCTCTCTCTCTCTCTCTCTCTCTCTCTCTCTCTCTCTCTCTCTCTCTCTCTCTCTCTCTCTCTCTCTCTCTCTCTCTCTCTCTCTCTCTCTCTCTCTCTCTCTCTCTCTCTCTCTCTCTCTCTCTCTCTCTCTCTCTCTCTCTCCGACAATAATTTTCTATCTATATGCCTTCCTGTGTGTCTCTTACCGGCCTCGGTGGCGTCGTGGCAGGCCATCGGTCTACAGGCTGGTAGGTATCATCACATATACATTATATGGAAATAGTAATAGTAATATCTTGATATATATTATTAACATAATACAATCTTGTTGAATATCTATCTTTGTGGTTTATCCATCGGTCTACAGGCTGGTAGGTACTGGGTTCGGAGACCAGTAGAGGCATGGGATTCTTAATCCAGATACCGACTACGAACCCTGAGTGAGTGCTCCGCAAGGCTCAATGGGTAGGTGTAAACCACTTGCACCGACCAGTGATCCATAACTGGTTCAACAAAGGCCATGGTTTGTGCTATCCTGCCTGTGGGAAGCGCAAATAAAAGATCCCTTGCTGCTAATCGGAAGAGTAGCCCATGTAGTGGCGACAACGGGTTTCCTCTCAAAGTCTGTGTTGTCCTTAACCATATGTCTGACGCCATATAACCGTAAATAAAGTGTGTTGAGTGCGTCGTTAAATAAAACATTTCTTTCTTTTCCTGTGTGTCTCTGTTTTTGTCTCTTTGTGTCTGTCACTCTCGCACGCATACAAAGAATTCGTAAAGGAATATACAATTTGTTTATTAGTACAACAACTCATTTTAAACTGTGTGTTGTCTTAACACTCAAACAGATGATCGACAATGAGATACAGAGAGAGAGAGACAGACAGAGGGAGAGAGAGACAGAGAGAGAAAGCCACAGATACAGTTTAGACCCAATAATGGAAATGGCACCTCGAACCATAATTCCCAGGGGGTCATGTAAAGAAAATTGGTTACTCACTCGATTGCGAGTTTGATATTATGATACCATGTTATGTGAAGTGCTTGTGTTCGTTCACACGTCCTATTTTGGCGTGAAAAGCACGTTCACCATATGTATAATACATGTGATTAACTTACTTTTCCGCGGCGCTTTATCTGGAAATCTGCATCGCCTCATCATTAACACACTCGCCATGCGATCATAAGATACTAGGAGACAACTGTTAGAAATAAAAACCTACTAATACAGTATGGTCCACTATCTAAGAGGGAGGTCTGGTGGAATATCTAGGGGGTGTAGTCTGAAAGTGGGTGGGGGATATAGATCCCACTTTCGTAATAAAAATTGTGGTTTTCTAACCGATTGTTATTTTACTAATTTATTAACTTAGTTAATACCGAATTACTTTACTGATTTGTTTAGTAATTTGATCATTAACTAGCGTACAACTAACCTTTTCTTAGTAGCGTATTTACTCAATTATTTATTGACTTACACACTAGAATAGCATTGAACACTTACTGACGGGCTTACTTCGTTATTCAATTACTTACTTATTTACTTACTTTAATACTTACTTACTTATTTACTTACTTTAATACTTACTTTCTTACTTACTTACTTACTTATTTACTTACTTTAATACTTACTTATTTACTTACTTTAATACTTACTTATTTACTTACTTTAATACTTACTTTCTTACTTACTTACTTTAAAACTTACTTACTTTAATACTTACTTACTTATTTACTTACTTTAATACTTACTTACTTATTTGCTTACTTTAATACTTACTTTCTTACTTACTTACTTTAAAACTTACTTACTTTAAAACTTACTTACTTTAATACTTACTTATTTACTTACTTTAATACTTACTTTCTTACTTAGTTACTTTAAAACTTACTTACTTTAATACTTACTTACTTATTTACTTACTTTAATACTTACTTACTTATTTGCTTACTTTAATACTTACTTTCTTACTTACTTACTTTAAAACTTACTTACTTTAATACTTACTTACTTATTTACTTACTTTAATACTTACTTTCTTACTTACTTTAAAACTTACTTACTTTAATACTTACTTATTTACTTACTTTAATACTTACTTTCTTACTTACTTACTTTAAAACTTACTTACTTTAATACTTACTTATTTACTTACTTTAATACTTACTTATTTACTTACTTTAATACTTACTTTCTTACTTACTTACTTTAAAACTTACTTACTTTAATACTTACTTACTTATTTACTTACTTTAATACTTACTTTCTTACTTACTTTAAAACTTACTTACTTTAATACTTACTTACTTACTTATTTACTTACTTTAATACTTACTTTCTTACTTACTTACTTTAAAACTTACTTACTTTAATACTTACTTACTTATTTACTTACTTTAATACTTACTTTCTTACTTACTTTAAAACTTACTTACTTTAATACTTACTTACTTACTTATTTACTTACTTTAATACTTACTTTCTTACTTACTTACTTTAAAACTTACTTACTTTAATACTTACTTACTTATTTACTTACTTTAATACTTACTTTCTTACTCACTTTAATACTTACTTACTTATTTACTTACTTTAATACTTACTTTGTTACTTACTTTAAAACTTACTTACTTTAATACTTACTTATTTACTTTAATACTTACTTACTTTAATACTTACTTTCTTACTTACTTATTTTAAACTTACTTACTTTAATACGTACTTACTTATTTACTTACATTAATACTTACTTTCTTACTTACTTACTTACTTTAATACTTACTTACTTACTTACTTTAATACTTACTTACTTACTTACTTACTTGGGCTACTGTTTTGTATTGTCCGCAATTTCACGTTTTTTAAACAAGCAGAGCACATTCATTCATTCATTAATCATCGGCTATTGGATGTTAAACATTTGGTAACACTGACAGAGTGTTAGAGAGAAAACCAGCTACTTTTTTCCATTAGTACAAAGTGATATTTTGTGTGCACTTCCCCAGAGACAGGAAAGCACATATCACGGCCTTTGAGCAGTTGTGGTGAACTGGATGGAACGAGAAAACCCCCAACCAGTTGAATGGAGCCGCCCAGGTGGTTTGATCCTGCGATGCAAGCACCTCAAGCGAGCACTCAACCGACTAAACTAAATCCCGCCCCTTTTTTTTAAAACAATGAAATTGTTTATTTGTTCGATGTCTTTATGTTTTGTTAGATACTTATTCGATTTCACTGAATTAGTTCCGTGCTTATATCCAATTAAGGTTCAAGCACGCTTTCCTGGGCATACACCTAACAATCAGCTGCCCGGGTTGTCCTGTCCAGGGCAGAGGGTTAGTGGCTAGTTGTTAGTGGCTAGTTGTTAGTGGTTAGTTGTTAGTGGTTATTTGTTAGTGGCTAGTTGTTAGTGGTTAGTTGCTAGTTGTTAGTTGTTAGTGGCTAGTTGTTAGTTGTTAGTGGCTAGTGGTTAATGGTTAGTTGTTAGTGGCTAGTTGTTAGTTGTTAGTGGTTAGTTCTTAGTTGTTAGTGGTTAGTTGTTAGTGGCTAGTTGTTAGTGGCTAGTTGTTAGTTGTTAGTGGTTAGTTGTTAGTGGTTAGTGGTTAGTGGCTAGTGGTTAGTGGTTAGTTATTAGTTGTTAGTGGTTAGTTGTTAGTGGTTAGTTGTTAGTGGCTAGTTGTTAGTTGTTAGTGGCAAGTTGTTAGTTGTTAATGGCTAGTTGTTAGTTGTCAGTGGCTAGTGGTTAGTTGTTAGTTGTTAGTGACTAGTTGTTAGTGGTTAGTGGCTAGTTATTAGTTGTTAGTGGTTAGTTGTTAGTTCTTAGTGGCTAGTTGTTAGTTGTTAGTGGTTAGTTGTTAGTTGTTAGTGGCTTGTTGTTAGTTGTTAGTGGCTAGTTGTTAGTTGTTAGTTGTTAGTGGCTAGTTGTTAGTGGTTAGTTGTTAGTGGCTAGTGGCTAGTTGTTAGTTTTAGTGGCTAGTTATTAGTTATTAGTTGTTTGAGTTTAGTTGTTAGTTGTTAGTGGCTAGTTGTTAGTGGTTAGTGGTTAGTTGTTAGTGGCTAGTTGTTAGTTGTTAGTGGCTAGTTGTTAGTTGTTAGTGGCTAGTTGTTAGTTTTTAGTTGTTAGTTGTTAGTGGCTAGTTGTTAGTGGCTAGTTGTTAGTTGTTAGTGGCTAGTAGCTAGTTGTTAGTGGTTAGAAAGTAAAGTAAAGTTTGTTTTATTTAACGATGTCACTAGAGCACATTGATTTTTTATCTTATCATCGGCTATTGGACGTCAAACATATGGTCATTCTGACACTATTTTCAGAGGAAACCCGCTGTCGCCACATAGGCTACTCTTTTTACGACAGGCAGCAAGGGATCTTTTATTTGCGCTTCCCACAGGCAGGATAGCACAAACCATGGCCTTTGTTGAACCAGTTATGGATCACTGGTCGGTGCAAGTGGTTTACACCTACCCATTGAGCCTTGCGGAGCACTCACTCAGGGTTTGGAGTCGGTATCTGGATTAAAAATCCCATGCCTCGACTGGGATCCGAACCCAGTACCTACCAGCCTGTAGACCGATGGCCTGCCACGACGCTACCGAGGCCGGTTAGTGGTTAGTGGTTAGTGAGAGAGAAGTTGGTGCAGTTGCCTTACACCTACTCAAAGAGTCGTTAAAACTCGCTCTGGGTGGGAGCTGTCTGTGGGCCATTTGCGCTTTTTCTCGTTCCAGCCAGGGGCGAGACGTAGCCCAGTGGTAAAGCGCTCGCTTGATGCGCGGTCGGTTTTGGATCGGTCCCTGTCTGTGGGCCAGTTGCGCTATTTCTCGTTCCAGCCAGGGGCGAGACGTAGCC
>NC_054710.1:40728900-40808900 GCF_016097555.1 Gigantopelta aegis | reverse complement strand
TATTTTTTTTATCTTCTTTCTTTTTTGTGTGTTGAAGCTATTGTTTGTTTAACGACGCCCGCAGCACGGTTCTTGTTTTCCATCAGAGAGAATAACAGATATTATAACCATTTATATAGTAGTCGTTGAGGACTGGCTAAAAAAGGGGGGGGGGGGAGTTGACCCACAGTTCCACTGATGCGGAATTGATCAGGGAGAATAGCAGATATCATAACCTTTGATATAGTAGTCGTTGAGCACTGGCTGAAAAAGGGGGAAAAACCCCACAGTTTCACTGATGTGGAACTGTCCTTTACCATTATGTCCGACGCCATATAACCATAAATAAAATGTGTTGAGTGCGTCGTTAAATAAACCATTTCATTTCATTTCATTGACGCGGAACTAATCCTTTGAAATATTACGACACGGAGTCGGAAGTTGTACAAATGAACAACATCTCACTTAACAAAGAAAACAAAATTACACAATTATTTATTTTTAAAAAATAGTAATAAAATTTAATACTTTGTAAGATGCCATTGATAGAACTGCACTAAATGAAAACATTAATCACTATTGGAGGAAACTACAACCCAAACACTTTGTTTCCACTTCCGTTTACGTCTTCCGCTTTTTTTTCGACGAGCATCAGAAAATAATAGTATGACGCATGTATAGAATATTATATATAAGGCAGTTATTATTCCCCGCACATTCACTCCGTTTATTGTCCCGTGTCCACCAAATGAATAAAGTAGAGAAAACGGTAACTGCCGGAATGTAATTTCCTGGCAAGTAAATACTGTTCCATTTGCAAATCCGATAAAAGGACACACGCGACAATCGGCCTTTTTTCCCGAAAAGTAACCGTGTTTCCTTTATCGACTGGTGTTAGGGAAACAGCTGTTATTATAATTATTAGATCTAAATGCACGTTCAAACCGAACAAAAGAAGGACGGATACATACGTACAAATACGTGCGGGTGCGCTTTACAGGGGCGGACTCAGGAGAAGTGCTAGGGGAGGGACCAAGAGCAAAAATGTACATGGACCAACTCCCTAAAAAGTGTACATGGACCAACTCCCTAAAAAGGGCAATTTAATGAAAATTTTAAACAATTTATTCGTAAAAAGGAACCAATTATTATCATTTTTAATTGTTTGGTTGTGTTTGGGGGTGGGGGGTTGGGGGAGAGTTGGGGGTCAGGTCTACTGGTTTCCTCTTTTGATTTAAACTACTACCACCCAGGATTTTATATGGGACTTTCACCCACCCCGTCTATTATACGTGTTGTGGGGTGTCGGGTATATTATACAGGGCTCGAACTTAACGGCGGCACCGATGGCAATTGCCGTCGTTGACATATAAATTGCCGTAGGTAGAGAGCATCACTGATGGCACTTTTGTGTCGTCGGTAAAGCTCCTCAACAATGGCGAAATGTATACACCTGGTGTACATTATCTGCCAATATTTAACATTTACACATTTAAAAGATGTCTACATATAACAAGATAGCCTTTCAGTCAAGTTTATTTGCTGCAAATATCACTTTTAAACAAATTGCCAAAGGCAGGCTCAAATTTGCCGTCGGTGGACTGTTTCACCCATGGCAATTCTTTTAAAAATTGCCGTGGGAGACAAATCCTTAAGTTCGATCCCTGGTATATATATAGTAAAGTCTTTTTAACGACACCACTAGAGCGCATTGATATATTAATAATCGGCTATTGGATGTTAAACATTTGATAATTCTGAGTTGTAGTCAATAGAGAAAACCTGCTACATTTTCTTAAAGCGGCAGTATCCGGAATATTTTTATTATTTAAGCATATAGAACAGAAAAGCCAATTACGTTTGCTGCATATATATGACGCCGCACTCCGCATTGGTTTCACTACGCTGGCTTATCCAGGTCAAAAATAAAACCAGTATTTCGAAAATGGGACACTTTTGACGGGCTCCTACCGATCTCGGTTTTCATTGGCTTATCACAAGTGTGGAATTCCCCAACAAGAGATAACGTGAGATTTCGCATTTTTAAAAACAAATTTAACTGTCTTGATTGAGGGGTCGTCTCATATCTCCAAAACATATTTATATCCATAGAGGTATGGTACAACGCCTTTCCAGGGGTCGGTGGGTGGGGGATTTGACAGTGGCCAGCTGTTGGCATACGCGTTACAAGTAAGGGGGTGTTACTAATTAGGGGTAGAGGAAGAGGGTACTGTGTTCGATTTACGTAACATTTTTCAAGACTATATGTTATTTTTATTCATTACTTAGACCTAAAAAGGTGTTTTTTTTGGAAATGCGGTCAGTCTAGGATCGATACCCATCGGCGGGTATATACAAGACCATGGTATGTGATATCATGTCTGTGGGATGGTACATATAAACGATCTCTTACTAAAAAAGAAGAAGATGTAGCGGGTTTCCAAGGCGCGTGTGCAGGGATTTCAGCGGGGTTGTGCATATAGACTGTGTTGAGCGAAGTTTATATGGAGCCATGCTCCCCCAGAAAATACATTTCAATTTTTTTTAAGCTTGGTCAAGTACGGTTTTCGACCTCCAATACCCTCCCCCTGCACATGCACCCGATTCCTCTCTAAGATTATATGTCAAAATTACCAAATGTTAGACACCCAACAGCAGATGGAAGGAAGGATAGGATATGTTTTATTTAACGACGCACTCAACACATTTTATTTACGGTTGTATGGTGTCGGATGATTATTAAATCAATATGCTCTAACTCTGATGTCGTTAACCCCCCCCCCCCACCCCACCCCACCCCAACTTTACCCTTTCCAAACGAAAGAATATTTATTTGAATTTGTCGATTTTAACACGTAAAATTAAGAAATGAAAACGTTCATTGTCTACTTTAGTAAATTTTATTTAAAAAAATATATACATGATTAATGTGTCACTAGTATACAAACTAAACTTTGAAAGTTCTACTAACACTTTATAAAATATTAATTCTGAAATAGGAAGGTACGATTGTCGATAATACGTTGTCAAGATCAAACCGGTTTTAACGAAAGACTTTAGTACTGTATCCTCGTACGTTCTTCGTACAGCGCAAGATTTCTGTTTTAATTTTTTTAGACGAACTCTACAATTTAAAATCGGCAAACGCACGTGTTAACTGAAAATGACAACAGGCTGTCGTTTGTGCTTTGCCGAGCAGCTATGGCGGCATGGGCGACGAATCAAGCGTGTACTTTTGACGATCTCCCTTCATAGCGAACACACACGAGTTTTTTAAAAGTGCATTTGAGCTTGTATTTCATATTTGTACATGATGTTATAATATGGTAACCAGAGAATGTAACGTTAATGCAGCAAGTGATCTTTTATATACATTTTCCCCACAGACTGGAAAGTACATACCACGTTCTTTGACCAGTCGTGGTGCACTGGCTGGAATGAGAAAAATCCCAATCAGTTGAACGGGTCCACTGAGGTGGATTCGATCCTGCGACGCAAGCACCTCAAGCGAGCTCTCAACCGACTGAGCTAAATTCCGCCCCATTTAGTTGCAAAAAAACAACAAGTCAGAATTATCAAATGTCCTGACATCCAATAGCCGATGATTAATTAATCAATGTGCTCTAGTGATGTCGTTAACCAAAACAAACTTTAACTGACCGCCCTAGATCTAGCTACCGACAGTCAACTTTTCTGATTTTCTTATTAGCATGAGATACAATAGGAAGCCAGTCGTATCGAGCGCGAGTTTCTATGCATGGTATGCAAGCACGTTACTATTTCGATATATACTCTAGTTATGTATGCAAACGTTATGTGCATTATTGATGAATTGCAGTTATTTACACTGGCGAATGTGTGTCTCTCTCTCTCTCTCTCTCTCTCTCTCTCTCTCTCTCTCTCTCTCTCTCTCTCTCTCTCTCTCTCTCTCTCTCTCTCTCTCTCTCTCTCTCTCTCTGCTCGCATCTCTCTCTCTCTCTCTCTCTCTCTCTCTCTCTCTCTCTCTCTCTCTCTCTCTCTCTCTCTCTCTCTCTCTCTCTCTCCCCCCCCCCCTCCCTCTTAACAAATGGTTTACAAATTTAATTTCACAAATGCCAAGCGTTTATTAAAGAGTAATTTTTATGAGCTGCTCTGGCTTCCCTCCGTTCGCCCGTTGGCAGATAAATGGCATCCAACGGCCACTCACACAGTCTTATCTCCATTTTCACACAAGCACAATTCATACATGTATGTAACACCGCTTCGTGAAAGTCCGATGAATAAATCGCTGACGTACGTGTGACGTATTTATACAACACTACCGCGGACCAACCTATTACCGACGGGTCAACGTCTCTCTTGGGATAATTTCGATTGGAAACCCCAAACAAATGAATATAAACGATATAGCATGGCAGATCATTTAATATCCTCTATTTATCACGGCCAGCTAAGACATTCGTCTCTGGTTATTCAGCTGTCCTGCCGAGTGTTTGACTGACAGTCGTTTGACACCGATACGTCGGGCCTTTCAAATGATCACTATTCTGTCGTGCGTTCCACCAAGCTTTACGGCGGGCCCGTTGTATTCAGAAAATTGCAGACCTTTTCAAACTGGTAGTAAAAAAAAATACACAATTTGCTGAATTGTGACTCAGCCGGCACGATATTTCGTTTCCAGATGAAGTTTATAATTCAGAACTCTCACCTTTTGGGAAATGATTTCTTATTTATAATGGAAAAAAAAAACCTGAGCCTCTTTGAAAGTTTCGGATGCTTCATTGAATCTTAATTTGATTTAAATGATTATTTCAAATTGCGTTTGGAGCACGTTGACATGGGCTCACAACAGCTATTCGGGCTGTTTGTCCAAAACAGTGAACTAATGGTTCAACAATTAATTTCAATTTATTTCCGAGTCTTTATCCAATTAAGGTATAGCCAGTGCACCCCGACTGTTATATCAAAGGCCGTGGTGTGTGTTATCCTGTATGTGGGATGGTGCAAATAATCCCTTGTGGCTAATCGAAAAATCCTGTCCTGGACGGAGGAGCAGGCCGAGGCCGGCACGGGTGCCCATGACAGGCGTGCGTTAAAACAGCTTGCTCTGAATGTGCAACTTCATCCCTATACCATACCATAATAGAAAAATCTAGCGGGTTTCCTTTTTAAGACTATACGTGTATGTCAGAATTACCAAATGTTTGACATCCAATAGCCGATGATTGATAAATCAATGTGTTCTAGTGGTGTCGTTAAACAAAACAAACTTTAACCTTTTAAAATCCAATTAAGGTTCTAGCACGCTGTCTGGGCACACAACTCAGCTATCTGGACTGTTAGATCATGACCATATTTAGAAGGACAAACGTCAATGTAGTGGCCTCATTCATTCATTTATTCATTCACTTTTACTTATCTGTTTGCTTATATCCAATTAAGGTTCAAGCACGCTGTCCTGGGCACATACCTCAGCTATCTGGGCTGTCTGTCCAGGACAGTGGGTTAGTTATTAGTGGTTAATGAGAGAGAAGATGGTGTAGTGGTCTTACACCTACCCATTAAAACTCGCTCTGGGTGGAAGCCGGCACCGGGCTGCGAACTCAGTATCTACAAAGCCTTATGTCCGATGGCTTAACCACGACACCACCGAGGCCAGTTGTACTGCACTGCACTGAACTGAACTGAACTTTATTTGCACTCAGGCTGTAGTCTACTGCATATGAGAATACTTACATACAGAAATCAATATAATTAGCATAACAAGATGGTGGGTGTACAATAATGCGTTTAAGTACAAAAACAGTCCAATCAGCCCACAGACGGGGATCAAAAGAAACAAATGTTTTATTTAACGACACACTCAACACATTTTATTTACGGTTATATGGCGTCAGACATATGGTTAAGGACCACACAGATTTTGAGAGGAAACTCGTTGTCGCCACTACATGGGCTACTCTTTCCGATTAGCAACCAGGGATCTTTTATTTGCGCTTCCCACAGGCAGTATAGCACAGTATGGCCTTTGTTGAACCAGTTATGGATCACTGGTTGGTGCAAGTGGTTTACACCTACCCACTGAGCCTTGCAGGGCACTCACTCAGGGTTTGGAGTCGGTATCTGGATTAAAAATCCCATGCCTCGACTGGGATCCGAACCCAGTACCTACCAGCCTTTAGACCGATGGCCTAACCACGACACCACCGAGGCCGGTCAGACAGGGATCAATCCTAGATCAGCTGAGGGGCGGGAGTTAGCTCAGTGGTACAGCGCTTGCCTGATGCGCGATCCGTCTAGGATCGATTCCCGTCGATGGGACATTTTGGGCTATTTTTCGTTCCAGCCAGTGCTCCAAAACTGGTGTAACGAAGGTATGTACTATCCTGTCTGTGGGATGGTGCATATAAAAGAGCCCGTGCCGCTAATCGAAAAAGAGTAGCCCATGAAGTGGCGACAGCGGGTTTCCTCTTTCAATATATGTGTGGTCCTTCACCATATGTCCGACGCCATATAACCGTAAATAAAATGCGTTGAGTGCTTCGTTAAATAAAACATTTCCTTTCTTCCTTCCTAGACCCATTCATTGTTTGATTTACCGTAGTTTGACACCTAACAGCCGATATATTTTTCGTGCTGGGGTGTCGTTAAACATTCATTCATTCATTCATTCATTCATTCCAAGACCATCTGCGCATCAGCCGAGCGCTTACGTCCCGCACCCTCAACGTTTTAACTACGGCGGATGTTTCTAAACACTACGCACACAGACGGTAATATTTAGCTTCATCAATGTTTAATTACCTGACCAATAACTCGAGTAACGAGATACGAAATATCGAATCTGTCACTGCGGAGATGGTTAGTACTTTAACTACCACAGTTTATATGATTTACGGTCACATTTAGAAGTTGGTCTCAAATTGCATACAATTTCCGCTGTGCTGTTATCTTAATGTCAGCTGTGTATTTATAAATACTATGAACAATTGGAAATTCATAACTGCTTTCAAGACGGGGGAATTTTGAGGGGGCGGCGTGGGACGGGGGACACGGAGGTCATACTCCCCCCCCCCCCCCCCCCCCCCCCCCCCCAATTCAAAAACCTTCTTTTTTAACTATTAAATTTTATAAAATCATACGTAAGTACGTACATATATGCATACATACATACATACAGTAACAGTCAACTTCGACATACATACATGTTCGAATATATAGCCAGTGCGTTATTCTATGTATACATCACATACACATATATAGCCAATACATATTGCCAGGTCTGCCCACTGTTTCATGCACGTAAGCGGGATCGACCGCGTAGAT
Organism: Gigantopelta aegis; assembly: GCF_016097555.1. Taxonomy (NCBI): domain Eukaryota; kingdom Metazoa; phylum Mollusca; class Gastropoda; order Neomphalida; family Peltospiridae; genus Gigantopelta; species Gigantopelta aegis. The sequence continues at coordinate 40,801,616 of NC_054710.1, read as the reverse complement.
TGTAGGCCCCATGCATGTGGTTGAGTTAAAGAACTTCCTTTTTATGGAAGCTTCGATAGCTCAGAGCGTATCGTGGTTAGTCTTGCAATTTGCGGGCGATTCGGTGCCACATGTTCGAGTCCCAGCAACGGCATGGGACAATTTGTGAAGCCAGAAAGGATTTAATTATGCGCCCCTGCGCCAGTGCGTTAATAGCTATTCGGTGTAGGTTGTCCCAGCAACGGCAAGGGACAATAGTCTCGAAACATTTAATTATCCCCTGCGCCAGTGCGTTAATAGCTATGTATGTAATAGTCTCGACATACATACAATATATATATATATATATATATATATATATATATATATATATATATATTCATTCATACATCAATACATACACACACACGCACACCCTCAATAAAAAATATTCAGTGGGTGTAGCTTACTGGTAGAGCTGCACTCCCCTGGGAAGACAGGGGTTGCGTTTTAGAGTAGTCATTGGTTTATTTTGTTTAACGACATCACTACAGCACTTTTGTATATTAACCACCAGCTATTGGATGTCAAACATTTAGTAATTTTAGCGTAGTCTTAAAGAAGGAACCCGCTACATTTCCCATCAGCAGTAATGTATCTTTTATTGTGTGCTTTCCCAGAGAGAGAACAACACATGTCTCGGTATTTGATATACCAGTTGTGGGTAGTGGTTAGAACGGGATTTTGTTTTCTTGTCTATTTCTTTATCTATATAATGTGCTCTAGTGGTGTCGTTAAACAAAACAAAAAGCTTCTTTATCCTTCCATCCATCCAAATAATGACATTTAATACATTAATGTAAACTATTTTAGTGTGAAATAAGGGTGGTGACAGGTTAGGACTTCACACCACAGTTTGAATTTTAACTGCGTCCACATATTAACAAAAAAAAGTCGCCTCACTATTTTAATCAGGGGTGAGACGTAGCCCAGTGGTAAAGTGTTCGCTAGGTGCGCGGTCGGTTTAGGATCGATCCTAGTCGGTGGGCCTATTGGGCTATCTCTCGCTCCAGCCAGTACACCACGACTGGTACATCAAAGCCCGTGGTATGTGCTATCCTGTCTATGGGATGGTGCATATAAAGATCCCTTTTTGCTAATCGGAAAGAGTAGCCCATGAAGTGGCGACAGCGGGTTTCCTTCCTCAATATATGTGTGGTCCTTAACTATATGTCCGACGCCATATAACCTTAAATAAAATGTGTTGAGTGCGTCGTTAAATAAACCATTTCCTTCCTTATTTCAATCAATACTACGCGGTGACGATTATCCAAGCAGGGTGGGATGTACCCCAGAGGTATAGCTCTCGCCTGATGCGCGGTCGGTTTAGGATCGATCCTCGTCGTTGGATCCATTGGGCTATTCCTCGCTCTAACCAGTGCACCACGACTGGCATACCAAAGGCCGTGGTATGTGTTATCCTGTCTGGGATGATGCATATAACATTCCTTGCTACTAATGAAAAAAAATATAACGGGTGTCCTCAATAAGCCCCATCCCCCTCCCTCCCCCCCCCCCCCCCCCCCCCCCCCCCCCCCCCCCCCCCCAAAAGGCGATCTCTATTCTTTTTTTTTCTTTTAAAGCATGGATTGCACCGGAATAAGGGGCATATTTAAACTAAACTCAGAATGTACGTCGTAATTTATGTGCAATGGCATTTTGGTTCCAAATGCGGTTTTACGTCATAGCAAGAAAAGGCCGGGGGAAATCGATGTCATACCGCAAGAAATTGAAAAAAAAATTTCAAGCGAGGGCCAAAATCGACACGCGCGCTTACCAGATACCAGGGATTTATTTTGTTTGGCCTAAGACTAAAATTCAAAATTACCAAATGTTTGACATCCAATAGCCGATGATTAATAAATCAATGGGCTTTAATTGTGTCATTAAACAAATGTTGTTGTTTTTTAAACTTTTACAGTCTTAGAGAGGAAACCCGTTACATTTCCCTTTAGCAGCAAGGGATTTTTTTGTTATGCACTTTTCCACAGACAGAACAGCATATACCACGATCTTTGATATACCAGTCGTGGGTACTGGTTAGGACGGGAATTTTGTTCTCTAATTAGTTTTAATTTTTTTATCCGTACAATGTGCTCTAATGGTTTCGTTAAAAAAAATTCTTTATCCTTCCATCAATCCAAATACTAATACAATTGATAATACCGCAACAATCAGATACCGTAATACATTCTGCTTTCATAGGCTACAGCCAATGGGAAGTCGCCTTGTTATTGAGTAACGATTCGAGCTGAACTATCGAATGCAAATTGTGCAACCACCGAAACCGAACAGCTGTTGACATTTACCAAATTAACAAAAGGATTAAAATAATGCTTAGTATTAGTAAACGTATATTTGTTTACGACAATAACACCATATGATAACATCACAAAAAGTTGTGTTTTTTTGTCGAGTCAATCAAATAGCCAAACATTCCGGTCACGTGACACCACAATGGCGGCATTGCAGAAAACAATGAGATTTACTGGGAACTAAATCGCTGTAGTCATTTGTGGTGGGACGAATTTGATTTATTTTTTTAAATAATATTTTGGCCGCTAAAGCAGGTTCTGAGCTTATTTTTGCTGACAAATAGTGGCCGCTGGCCGGTTTGGACAGGTGGCCGTTCTATAGAGGTCAAATAAAGAAAGAAACGTGTTGGGGGGACTTCAGGGTGGCCGTTACGGGCAGGTGGCCGTTAGTTAGAGGTGGCCGTTAGACCAAGTTCGACTGTAATGACATTTAACACATTAATTGAAACTATTTTGACATCACAGTTTGAATGTTAATTGCATCCCTTTATTCACAGAGAATTAGCTGCACCATTTTAATCAATACGCGGTGTAGGCCTACTATATTTTTCTACCAAAGATTCTCAGGGAAGCCATTGTTTACGCCTATTGGCAAGATATTATGTTGATATCCTTTAATTAACTGTGCAATAATTATATGTGTGATCAAACAATGGATAGTTTATTTATCTCAAATACACGTTAAAAAGATAGCTGCAGCAAAACATTTCTTTTCAACTTATTTTTGTACTTATATCCAATTAAAGATCAAGCAGCTGTCCAGCAAAACATATCTTCTTTGTCAACTTATTTTGTACTTATATCCAATTAAAGTTCAAGCACGCTGTCCTGCCAACATTTAAGTCGGACACCCACAACTCAGGGGGAGTGCAGCGGGAAGAAAGGAGGGGGTAGATCAGCTTACGATAGTTTTTTCCCTGAGAGCGCACCATCTGATAACGAGTTCGCGTCGATCGTAAACAAAACAAGGGGTAAGATTGAGAATTTCTAAATTAACAATGGAAATCTGTTCGTGCCGTTGTCATCGCGTGGGTCTGGCGCACGCTCATCTCCAGTCAGCTTGATACTGCCAATATCTGCACAATGGTGGATGGACTTGTTTCTTTCGTCTCTGCAGTTGAGGGAAGGGGGTGGGGGGGGGGGGGGGAGGGCGGGGAAGAAAGGAGGGGGTAGATCAACGATAGTTTTTTCCCTGAGAGCCCATACTGTGTTTTATTTTAGTTGTTGTTGTAGTACTTCTATTTCTTGCTATTTATTTGGTTTCTCGCTCCTGCCAGTGCACAACGACTGGTACATCAAAGGCCGTGGTATGTGCTATCCTGTTTATGGGATGGTGCATTTAAAAGATCTCTTGCTGCTAATCGAAAAGAGTAGCCCATGAACTGGCGACGGCGGGTTTCCTCCATCAATATCTGTGTGGTTCTTAATCATATGTCTGACGCCATATAACCGTAAATGAAATGTGTTGAGTACGTCGTTAAATAAAACTTTTAACTTCGTCGACCGCAGGTTTGTGAACACGAATAAAAACCTTTCGTCACTAGTCTTTGCTTTCATCGCACAACTGGTCTGCGTTCAACCAGACCAAGCAGAAAAACGTCCGCTAGACTGGTTTATGCGCTGCACGGTAAACCAAATGGCCACGTCGGGAACCAATCAAATAGTTCGCGAACGCCAGCGAAAAGTTTGCTTGCTGTACTTGGTGCTGGTATCATGTGTGATTGGAAAGAGTAGCCCATTTCGTGGCGGCAGCGGGTTTCCTTTCCCATTATCTGTGTGGTCTGACGTCATATAACCGGAACAAAAATGTGTTGAGCGCTACCCAATAAATAGGCATCATATTTGTTTTTGTTTTGTTTGGGATTTTTTTGGTTTCTCGCTCCTGTCAGTGCACCACGACTGGTACAGCAAAGGCTGTGGTATGTGCTATCCTGTTTATGGGATGGTGCATTTAAAAGATCTCTTGCTGGTAATCGAAAAGAGTAGCCCATGAAATGGCGACAGCGGATTTCCTCTCTCAATATCTGTGTGATCCTTAACCATATGTCCGACGCCATATAACCGAAAATAAAATGTGTTGAGTGCGTCGTTAAATAAAACATTTCCTTCCTTCATCAGTGAATATTATGCTAGGCTCTGACTGTCAACTGTCACGACTTACGACGGATGCGCTCAGATTAACAACTAATGGGCTATATAATATTATACGACGAGAATCGAGTTGTAGGAGCTGTCAGACTAGCAACGGGACAGTCGTAGAAGTGATGAGATCGGAAAGTTTACCAACTTTCTGCTGGCAGTTGGTAGTCTATCACTATTGCTACCCATATTTGGTTTCGTCGCATAAGTGGTGTTATCAGTGAATGTTTTGCGAGGTCAGACTGTCAACTGTCACGACGAAGTTGGCCAACTAGACAGGTTGCGTTGTAATTTCTCCAACTCCCGACATACGACGTGTGCGCTCAAATAAATCACTAATCGGTCATAGGAGTTGTATACAACGAAAACCCAGTTTTAAGAGCGCTCAGACAGTCGTAGAAGTCGTGAGAGTAGAGCGTTAGCCAGTTCTATCGTGGCAATTGGTAGTCTGTGCCTAGCAATATTTACATAGGTTAAGGAACGCTGGATCGACGACGTTGTAAGAGCGCTCAGACTAGTAACTGGACAGTCGTAGAAGTGATGAGATCAGAAAGTTGACCAACTCACTACTGGCAGTTGGTAGTTTGACCCTAGCATTGGTCTTTTGCCACACATATTTGTTTTCGTCGCATGACTGGTATCATCAGTGAATGTTTTTCTAGGCTCAAACTGTCAACTATTACGACTAAGTTTGCCTTACGACGCTCAGATTAATATCCAATCGGTTGTAGGAGTTGTGTATACAACAAAACTCATACGAGCGCTCAGACTTTCGTAGTTGGCCAACTCTGGCGTTGTTGGGTTTTTGTTGTTGTTTTGTTGTTGGATTAAATAATTTTTATTACCCCAGAAACCATTTGGTAATGTCAGGGTTGGGGGCCCTGAAGTCATTACTTACAGTATGAGTCTATAATATTCTATAATATAACTACATATAGGCCTATATGTCAGGGATCTATCCAGACATTCTCTGGTACCCAAAAAAGTCCCCCTCCTAAAAGAAACAGGCATTGAAAATTCTCAATTTGTCTTCATTTTTTATTTTGTTTTCCCAATTTCATCTGCTATGGGACCCTGGTGAAAAATCCTGGACAAATCCCTGCTTGTACATATATAAATATGCATGTATAGAGGTTATTCTCAACAAGGGATGCAGAATGATGTGACGTGAATAACCTCTATTAAAAATAGCCAATATACAATACGTTTACATTACAGGTTTCATATGGGCAAATAAAATAAAAAAAGAGAGAATGTTCAAGTCAAGAAAGAGAAAAAAAATAAATAAATAAATAAATAAATAAATTAAAAAAAAGTTTAAAAAAAGAAAAGAAAGAGCGCTCAGACTTTCGTTGTTGGCCAACTCTGGCGTGGTAGTTAGTAGTCTTATCTTACCATTATTTCCATAGGTTGAGGAACGCTGGATCGATGACGCATCATTCATAGTCAGCTGCGTTTGCCCAAGCAACATGATATGAAATATTGAGCTATGGAAATCGGCGTGTCAGACTCTATTACCCGTCATGGACATTCCAGGTGTAGGTTTCACTCAAAGTACAACTGGAAGAAGAAAAAGAAAAAAACCTTTTAACTTTTGATCGATGAGATTATTCCCATATTCTGGTCCACGAGGAAGTGGATTATTGCCACAATACTATTTTCGTCTCCGCATATCTGTGTCGACATTCTGACTCGCACAAATCGCATTCCAAAGCAACACTGGCGATACGCTGTCGGTCTGGGGTCGATCCCCGTCGGTAGGTCATCTGGGTCATTTCGCGTTTCACCCAGTGCTCGACAGCTCGTGGAACAAAGGGCGTGGTATGTGCTATCCTGTCTGTGGGATGCTGCATATAAAAGATACCTTGCTGCTAATCAGAAAGAGTAGCTCATTTCGTGGCGATAGCGATTTCTCTCATTATCTCTGTGGTTCTTAGTCATATGTCCGACCTCATATAACTGTAATTAAAATGTGTTCTTCGTTGAACCCATTGGGCTATTTCTCGTTTCAACAAGTGCATCACGACTGGTATATCTAAGACCGTGGTATGTGCTATCCTGTCTGTAGGATGGTGCTTATAAACGATCCCTTGTTACATTGGGAAAATGTAGCGGGTTTCCTCTCTAAGACTATATGTCAGAATGTTTGACATCTAATAGCCGATGATCAATGTGCTCTAGTGGTGTTGATAAACAAAAGAAAGTTTATCTTTTTAACTTTAAAATTTCGCTTGCAAGTCCACGAAGCATTATGATCTATGACCTTTTAAATGAATGACTTAACACCGAATCAATTCCCGATCATGTTGCTAGTTAAACTGATAAAAGCAAGCATCAACACACTCAGGCAGTATACCAATAAGAAGTGTGGCATATTACATTTAATCCAATGGTAGGTTGCGTGACATTTAAGACATTTAGCGAATATCTTTATTAGGAACCCGGCGACAGGACGTAGCCCAGTGGTAAAGCGCACACCTGATGCGCGGTCGGTCTAGGATCGATCCCCGTCGGTGGGCCCATTGAGCTATTTCTCTTTCCATCCAGAGCACCTCGACTGGTATATCAAAGGCCGTGGTACGAGTTATCCTGTCTGTGGGACGGTTCATATCAAAGATCCCTTGCTACTAATGGAAAATTGTAGTGGGTTTCCTTTCTATGACGATGTCAAAATTATCATATGTTTGACTTCCAATAGCCGATGATCGATAAATCAATGTGCTCTAGTGGTGTCGTTAAACAAAAACTAACTTTGTTTTATTAGCAATCCTCATTTCCCCTGAAAAACGCAGTTCCATTTTTAAGGATAGCTCGATTAAACTGCTGTATACTGCATAACAGCTGTAAAGTAAATCATATGGTATTCATATATTGGCAGTAAATAATAATAGTATTTGCACAAATAATCAATGTCACATATTACTACCAGTCAGAGTCGCACCTGCATTTACTCCGTAAATAATTCACAGCGCACCTCGAACCTTGACATGGAGTAGCCCAGTGGTAAAGCGTCCGCTTGATGCGAGGTCGGTCTGTGAACGATCCCCGTCGATGGGGCCACTGGGCTAATTCTCGATCTAGCCAGTGCACCACGACTGGCATATCAAAGGCCGTGACATGTGTTATCCTGTCTGTGGAAAAAATTCATGTAACGGGTTTCCTCTCTAAGACTATGTCAAAATTACCAAATGTTTGACATCAATAGCCGCTGATAAATTAATCCATCAATATGCTCTAGTGGTGTTGTTAAACAAAACAAACTTTTATTACCAACCAGAGCCGCAGCTGCATTTACTCCGTAAATAATTGACTGCACCTTGAACCTTGACATTGCAATTCTCTGCTTTGATGCAACGCTACCCACATCGCAATATTAATCAGGTTTTTTTTCCTGCCAACACCTCGCATGTCGCGTTATGAAACTGTGATTGAGACCTTTCCTGTTCTTAAAGGATGCGCATTAGTGCAGAATTGGTTTTGACATCCGGAGGAGAAGCTTACGTCTGCGTTAAGACGGCTCGAAGGTGACAAAAGAGATATTAATATTATACCGGACGAGAATCGAATCTGCGCTCTATTTTTGGACATGTAAATAGAGTCCACGCTCGGAAACCCTTATCATTAATTTGAAACTACGCTTTATAAACAATGCGATTTTATCAGAAAGGAAACCGGCCGCAGTGGTGTAATGGTTAAGGCTGGTAGGTAATGGGTTCGCCTCCCGATAACGTCTCCCATCCAGACAATGTCGTAGCGAGGTAGGGGGGAGAGGGGGGCACCGGGTCCATGCCCCTACCCAATCAAACCTTTTTAGAGGTTTTTTTGTTGTTGTTTTTTAAATTTAATAAAATCATACATACATACATATATTCATACATACATTGTGGGCTGCACCACGATTGTAATTACATATCAAATATATGTTTCTGCATAAAATATTAGTGGTTGTATTTTAAACGTGTTTCATGTCGTTCTAATATTTGTACAAGGTTAAATTTCATTTTATTTCCTAAACAAAATCCTGTTTGGGCTTCTTACAAACATTAAGGTGACCAGAAACACATTGAATATACAGACACTGATATTCTAAACAAGAAAATATATTTAATATGTAAGTTTAATCGTAGAAATATTTTATTAGTCGGAAACATCTTACAATACAGCAAACTCAGGAATGTCCCTTTAAAAAGACTTCTCTCTCACTGACCAATAACCCACTTTCCTGGACAGACAATACAGAAAGCTGAGGAGTGTGTGTGTATCCATAACGGCGTGCTTGAACATTAATTGGATATAATCATGAAAATAAGCATAAATAAATGAATGAATTTCTTTTAAGAAAGCTCAAGGACTTGTCAGTGGTTACGGTTAAGGGATTTGAAAACTATTTACACTTTTTTCAAGGTCACGTTATAATAATTTTGTTCAGGGAAATTTAGTTTGTGTTGTTTAATGACACCACTAGAGCACATTGATTTATTAATGATTGGCTATTGGGTGTCAAACATTTGGTCATTTTGACATGTAGGTTTAGAGAAAACGCAATACATTTTCCATTAGTAGCAAGGGCATTATATTAGTATTATGTATGCACTATCCCACAGACAAGATGGCACATACCACGGCATTGGCTGGAATGACAAATAGCTCAATGGGCCCACCTACGGGTATCGATCCTAGACCGACCGCGCATCAGGCGAGCGCTTTTCCACTGAGCTAGGTTTTGCTCCTTCTTTGATTCAGGTAAACGAGGGTTAAAGTTTGTTTGTTTAACGACACCACTAGATCTCTTGCTGCTAACATGTAGATGTTTGCTAAGACTAAGTGTCAGCAATTAACAAATGTTTAAATGTTGGTGTCTTGGTAATCGAAGATAAATATGATAGTTCATCTACATATGTTATTTTGCTAACCAAAGATGAATTTTAAATATACCCTAGGCCACATAATCAAGGAAAGAAATGTTTTATTTAACGACGCACTCAACACATTTTATTTACGGTTATATGGCGTCAGACATATGGTTAAGGACCACACAGATTTTGAGAGGAAACCCGATGTCGCCACTACATGGGCTACTATTTCCGATTAACAGCAACGGATCTTTTCTTTGCGCTTCCCACAGGCAGGATATGGATCACTGGTCGGTGCAATTGGTTTACACCTACCCGTTGAGCCTTGCGGGGCACTCACTCAGGGTTTGGAGTCGGTGTCTGGATCAAAAATCCCATGCCTCGACTGGGATCCGAACACAGTACCTACCAGCCTGTAGACCGATGGCCTAGCCATTAAGCCACCGAGGCTGGTACATAATCAAGGATATATATATATATATATATATATATATATATATATATATATATATATATATCATATAATATCTTACATTTTCAGTGCAATCAAAGTAGCCTATGTGATAATTTTCAGATCACATACTTTAAGAATTTTATAACTTTGCAAATTAGATGTAAATTAGTCGAGGTTTCGGCACTAGGTTTATTGACATTTAAGCAAACGTACTTGGGTGACACTCCATGATTGACGTATGCATTCATAGTCATCAAATAAAAAGATTTCAATGGCAATTTGACACTGAAAGCTGTCCAGCGTTTAGAAAACAAAAAAACGTTAGGCATAACTTTATTTTGATGTAAGGACATCCAAAATGACGTCATTCGAGTTTGACGTCATTTCCATTCAAAAATACACCGCGTCACATATTCTTACGTCATTTGAATATCTAGTAATGGCGGACTGGAATTAAAGTTGCGTGTACAGTTTACAAAAATGCGTTGTATTAAGCTTGAGGTTATATGATAAAGAGATTATTACCCTCGTGTATTTCGGTATCGTCAATATTATATATTTGGAATAAAAATAATTTATTATGCTCGCCAGTGGCTCGCATAATACAATTTTTATTCCTAATATATGATATTGATGATACCGAAAAACACTTTAGTAATAACCTATATATATATTATAAGACTCCATCATATGCGATCATGTGGGATAGAAAAAGTACACCCGAGGTGGTGAAAATTTCGACCTGGGACGAGGCTTGCTGAGTCCCATGGTCGAACTTTTCACCACCGAGGGTGTACTTTTACTATCCCACATGGCCGCATATGATAGGGTCTTTTTCTCTCATTAATTCGGTGAATAAACCATTATTTTACACAAACAGACAAAGATGGCTGAGCAATTAACCTTTTTATTTGACCATTTTTTCATACATAAACTACACTGTCGTATTTGCCGTGTTGATTTCACGTTTTAAATGAAATTTAACACTACAAATTAACAATATAGCTTTTAAAGTGAAGGTTTTAATAACAAAATATTAATTTAAAACTGTCGAATGACCTCACATCACCACCTCACATTAATATGACGTCATATATTACCAACGACGTCATGTTAAACGCAAGCGCGTGATATCCCATGTAAGATATACATTTCTTACATGGCTTTCTTTCATGGGGTAGCTCTGTTCCATATACTTGAGGATGAGAGAAATATATAGTTAGGCTACCGTCAGAGCGAGCCATGTATATACGTGGTAGGCCCAATAGGATAAAATATAAACGTTAAGTCATAATGTTTGTCTTGCTTATCGAGTTTAGACACTATATAATAATTCAGCCTCACAAGTCGTCTTTTCGTGATGAGGATCTGGCCCGCTGTCTTGGTAATTGCGGATACTTGTAATCGAAGAGTTAACCTGTTCTTGATGTCTAGAAGAACGAGGATGGTTTAACGCAAGCGTTGCACTGGTTGTCTTCATAATCGATGATACAAAAAAAATACAATAATTCAACTCGTAGAGTGTCTTGGTATTGGAGGATCAGATGGACATTGTTCATCCACAATTACTGAAAGAAGTTTGTGTGGTTAACGACACCACTAGAGTACATTGATTAATTAATCATCGGCTATAGGATGTCAAACATTTGGTAATTCTGACTCGTAGTCATCTAAGGAAACTCGCTACATGTTTCCTAATGCTGCCAGGGATCTTTTATATGCACTTTTCAACAGACAGGAAAGCACATATCGAGGCCTTTGATATACCAGTCGTGGTGCACTGGCTGGAACGAGATATAGCCCAATGACCCCACTGAGCTACGTCCCGCCCCCATCAGAATGATTGAAATGCAGTTGTTAAACGCGCTTGTTGTCTTGTAAATCGAGGATAGACTATTACAACAATTCATCCTCGTGCGTTGTCTTTATAACGAAATACCAAACAAACCTCTTGGCTTTTTTGATCGACGATACCTGTACAAAGTTTGTTTGTTTTGTTTAACTACACAACTAGGGCACATCGATTTATTAACCATCGTCTATCGGATGTTAAACATCAGGTAATATTGACCTGTAGTCCTAGAGAGGTAACCGGCTGCATTCCTTTCATTGGTAACAAGGGATTTTTTTTATGCACCATCCCACAGACATGATAGCACATACCACGGCCTTTGATACACAGAATTACTTAAAAGCAATTATTAAACGCCGTGGTTGTCTTGCAAATCGAGGATTGAATATTGCAAGTCCGCCTCGTGGGTTACCTTCATAACGAAGGACCATAACTCTTTTGTCTTTATAATCGAGGATACATGTAATGCACTTTTGAGCTAAACCGCGTTGGATCCCTAGATAATCGAGAATGGTTGTTATGCAAGAGTTCAATTATCTATAGTCCTTCCCACAAGGAACGCCTTTTTTATATGGAATTTACTACAAATTATTTATTTATGAGCAGATTGCTTTCTAAATTGCACACAACAATAGTATTTTTCTGTTATTTCCAAAACAGGTTTACTTTTCTTCTTACATCAAACCAAACGGAAATTACTTTTAATTTTTTTTTATTCGTTTGTGAAGGTGCTAAGTCTTTCTTGCAAAACCAGTTTGACCTTGCTATAGATTTGTTATGGATAATATGTGTTTATGACACTTCTCTATTAGCTACCTCAGCAAGTAATTTGCAACATACATTAAATATGTTCTATAAAAACTTAAAATAAGTTTTTAAAAAAACAAAGCTAGAAAAGCCAGAAATCATAAACATATTACTATGTTGTCAAATGCCAGTTTGCATTGTGCAAAGATTCGTTAGAGTTTAAAGGGACATTCCTGACTTTGCTGCAATTTTTAAGATGTTATCGACTAACTGAGACATTTTAACGACTATAATTACATATCAAATATATTTTTCTGCATACAATATTAGTGGCTGTATATTAAACGTGTTTCTGATCGTTCTAGTATTTGTACTAGGTTAAATTTCATTTTATTTCCTAAAAAAGATTTGTTTCGTATGTACGACAATATTTGAGGACAAACTCCAGTTTGGGCTTCTTACAAATATTAAGACGACCAGAAACACATTGAATATACAGACACTGATATTCTAAACAAGAAAATATACTTAATATGTAAGCTTAATCGTAGAACTATTTTATTAGTGGAAAACGATCTTACAATGCAGCAAACTCAGGAATGTCCCTTTACGAATATAAATATCTATGGATTACTTTTAGCGAAATTAATAAATTTCTGAACTATTAAGGAGCAAACAAAGCTGTGTATTTTTATTAATGGAATTGAAAGACCACTTTTATCAGTTGATTGTAAACTTAACATGTTTGACTCTGAGATTCTCACACTATGGATGTGCAATTTGGAGATATGAGAAAAACATGATAAATGTTCATATTAATCACAACTCTACTTATTCCAATCAGCTAGGGGCGGGTCGTAGCCCAATGCTAAAGCGCTCACTCGATACGCGGTCAGTCTGGGATCGATCCCCGTCGGTGGGCCAATTGAGTTGTGTTCGTCCCAGCCAGTGCACCACGACTGGCATATCAAAGGCCGTGGTATGTACTACCCTGTCTGTGAGATGGTGCATATAAAAGATACCTTGCTGCTAATCGAAAAGAGTAGCTCATGAAGTGGCGACAGCGTGTTTCCTCTCTCAATATCTATGTGGTCCTTAACCATATGTCTGACGCAATATAACCGTAAATAAAATGTGTTGAGTGCGTGGAGCACTAGCTGGAAAGAGAAACAGCCCAATAGAGCCACCGACTGGAATCGATCCTAGACCGACCACGCATCAAGCGAACGTTTTACCACTGGGCTACGTCCCATCCATACAGGAATAACTACACTAATGAAATTAGTTAAATTTATAAATGTTATTATTATTTTAAACACCCATGGCTTTATAAGTATATGTATATATGTGTGAAAACTGTTCAATAGACTGTTCAAGACACTATTAAATAAATACAATTATTCTAATAATATCTGTAAGAAACCCAAACTGGATTTTGTCTTCAAATTATTTCATACGTAAGAAAAAATATTTTTTAGGAAATCAAATGAAATTTAATCTAGTACAATATTAGAACGATCAGAAACACGTTTAATATAGAGCCACTAATATTCTATGCAGAAAAAATGTAATTACAATCGTTAAAAAGTCTCTGTTAGTCGATAACATCTTCGAAATTGCAGCAAACTCAGGAATGTCCCTTTAATCTGATGAATTCGTGAAATATGTTATTAATATAATTTTGCCAAAAGGCTTAATTCGCAAATTCGCAAATTGTCTATAATTTGTTTTGTTTGGCTAGTTGAAACTGGCAGTTGGCTAAAGATTTTCTGACCAAATTCTCGAAATTGCTGTTAGGTTTTGCCATCTAGCTTAAACAATGTATATTGTGTGCAATTACAAAGAAAATAATTGCATGCTATAATAGTCAATAAACGTATTGTATATAAAATATGATATAGCTTATCATTAATATAATATACGTTAGTACTGTTATTGATATACATAAATTTGTTTGAAATTATCTTGATGATTTAGTTCTACACTGGCCGTTTGTAATTATTAGTACTAGATCTGGTACCCACCAAATTCGCCAACTGTCAATTTCAAAAACAAGTGGCGAATTTTATTTTAATTTGGCGAAATAATTTCATGAAAAAAAAAAAATTGTTCGAAAATAACCGGGTTTGTGTAGTTTTGAATTTTAATAGATAAATTAGTTAAATTTCCCGTGGACCTAGAGGTAGCCCTAATGATAGTACCAAATTAACCTGTCTACAACATAAAACATAAAAGTCCTATTTTTATTTTATTTGATTTTATTTGATTTTATTTTATTTTATTTTATTTGACGTCATGTGACGCCATGTGACGTCACACGCATAGCTACATTACAAAATCGCTCATTTGACCTCTAGGTATTCGTACACTGTACCGGAAGTAATAGAAATAATAGCTTTTCCCCTTGTGTTTTTTTATGGTCTGGATAAACATAATAACTAGCTAATGACGTAGGATACTGGGTTTATTCTGTTCAGGCCGAATAAGAAATGCCATGCGGCAAGACTTGCGGAATTTCCCATTCTTACCATCACAGCATAAAGCCAACATCCTTCGTTATTAACTAGTTATTATTTGTTTATTCTGTATGTTCCTCGTGTACCATTGTTCAACGGCCAGATGTTTTTGTACTGGTTGCCTTAGGATGGAGAATGAGTGTAACACAATAACAAGATATCATGGGTTTTTCCGTAATGGACGATTCAACTTCAATGTTAAAAAAAGTTAAAGTTTGTTTTGTTTAACGACACCACTCGAGCACATTGATTAATTAACCATCGGCTATTGGATGTCAAACATTTGGTAATTCTGACACGCAATCCTCAGAGAAAACCCATTACATTGTTCCTAATGCAGCAAGGGATCTTTTATATGCACTTTCCCACAGACAAGAAATCATATACCACGGCTTTTGTTCAGTTGTGGTGCTCTGGTTGGAATGTTCAAAAACCGAATCAGATGAATGAACCATCATAGGTGGTTCGATCCTGCGACGCAAGCACCTAAAAAAGTAAAGTTGTTTTATTTAACGACGCCACTAGCGCACATTGATTTTTTATCTTATCATCGGCTATTGGACGTCAAACATATGGTCATTCTGACACTGAGTTGGTTTTTTAGAGGAAACCCGCTGTAGCCACATAGGCTACTCTTTTACGACAGGCAGCAGGGGATCTTTTATTTGCGCTTCCCACAGGCGGGATAACACAAACCATGGCCTTTGTTGAACCAGTTATGGATCACTGGTCGGTGCAAGTGGTTTACATCTACCCATTGAGCCTTGCGGAGCACTCACTCGGGGTTTGGAGTCGGTATCTGGATTAAAAAGCCCATGCCTCGACTGGGATCGAAACCCAGTACCTACCAGCTTGTAGACCGATAGCCACGAAGCCACCGAGGCCGGTCGCAAGCACCTAAACCAGCACTCAACAGACTGAGCCAAATCCCGCCCCCCAACTTCAATGTAGCCGTAATAATCGAGGATACCTGTAATCAAGAATTAAAACGAATTGGTAGTCTTGATAATCGAGCATATACCATACATAATACAACGATACATCTTAGTGGGTTGTGTTCGTATTGGGGAATCCTACGGCCCTCTTGGTAATCGAGGGTTCTTGTAGTTCAAGAGTTCATCGCACTGGCTGTCTTAATAATCAAGGTTCAATTTAACACAATGCAATCTCGTCGGTTGCCTTCATATTGGAGAATACGATAACCTTGTAATGTTGGTAACCGAGGGTACTTGCAATGCAGGACTTAAACGTACTGGTTGTCTTGTAATCGATGATGAATGTAACACAATAATTCAATATCGTGGGTTGCCTTCATATTGGAGAATATGATAACCCTGTAGTCTTGTTAATTGAGGATACTTGTAATGCAAGAGTTAAACACAATTGTTGTCTTAGCAATCGAGGATGGGTGTAACAATGATTCAACCTCCTATAGAATTGGAGGACCTGCTGACTACGTAGTCTTAGTAATCGAAGGTACTTGTAATGCAAGAGTTAACCACAATTACTATCCTAGTATTTGAGGATGGGTGTAACAATGATTCAACCTCGATAGAATTGGAGGACCTGCTGACTACGTAGTCTTAGTAATCGAAGGTACTTGTAATGCAAGAGTTAACCACAATTACTATCCTAGTATTTGAGGATGGGTGTAAACATTCAACACCGTGTTTGTGGGGATAACCACTAACAACTGGTCCACTGTCCTGGACAGACTGCCGAGATAGCTGAGGTGTGTCTGCCCAGGAGAGCGTGCTTGAACCTTGGTAATCGAAGATACTTGTAATACAAGAGCTAAAAACAATTATTGTTTTAGTAATCGAGGATGGGTGTAAACACATTAGTTTAATCTCGTGGGTTCATATTGGAGGATGTGACGATCCTGTAGTATTGGTAATCGAAGATACTTCTATTCATTTAAACTTGTTTTCGTGCTTATACCCAATTAAAATTCAAGCACGCTGTCCTGGTCACTCGCCTCAGCTATCTAGGTTATGTGTTCAAGACAGTGGGTTAGTTATTACTTGATACTTGTAATGCAAGAGTAAAACACAATTGTTGTTTAGTAATGGAAGATGAGTATAAACACATTGATTCAATCTCGTCGGTTGCCTTCGTATTAAAGAATGCCATAACCCTCTAGTCTCGGTAATCGAGGGTACTTGAAAATGCAAGACTTAAACACAATTATTGTCTTAGAAATCGAGGATGAGTGTATCCTCGTGGGTTGCCTTTATATTGGAGAATACTATGACCCTCTAGGCTTGGCAATCGAAGCTACTTGTAAATGCAGGAGTTAAATACGCTGGTGCTTCTTGGTACGTAATCGAGTGTGAGACAATAGTCCATCCCCATATGTTGGCTAGATAATGGAGGCTGTAAGTAACACGCGACAGCCGCGTGCTCTGTACCAGTCCGTCGAGGCGCTTTTTGTATCCATTGATGAATTTTGCGTCCGTGTATTTCTATCAAGCCGATCGCCCACAAAGAGGAAGAGATGAATCCCGAAATTTAATACATTTTAATCAGTGTTATATTACAAACAAACAGTTCGCCAACACAGATTTAGAAATCGATTAATTATTGCCAAAATTAATTACAAGCGTATGGAAGCATTATTAAAGCTCAGCTCTACCATTACCAGCAACCCGGCTTCAAGGCGCTGTGGTTAACGTGCACGGGTCTCAGTCATGTCATGTCATGTCATAGGGTTTTACGTGCACATTCAGAGCAAGCTGTTGTAGCGCACGCCTGTCTTGGGCGCAAGAGCCGGCCTTGGCCGGCTCTTCCGTCCATGATAGGAAAGGTGGGGGTAGGGGAAGGAGGGACCGCCTGCACTGGCAGGTGCAAGGGAGCACCAGCAGCCCGATTGAATCGGTAGCAGGCGGGTGTGGGTGGTGGTGGTGCTATGGAATTTGAATGGAGCCGTTAATGCCAAAGAGAAAGTGGTGCGCAATTTTGTTGAGGACATTTTGGCGCAAAGGTAAATGGCCGAACTAATATAGGTTTTGATATTAGTGAATCGAGAGTAGCTCGTTATTTTTAGACCTTTACGATGCTGTGGTGTCTCCCTAGGTTGCCCATCGGGCCCTTATAAAGGGCCTGACCGCTTCTGGTCGAGGCATCACCAAGTACCAAGTTATTACCAGTAGCAAGTATTGAGGGTTTGGGTGGGGGAGGCCGATATTCTTTTGTTCAGCTTCCCCCGGGTGCATTGCAGTTGTGTACTCGGAACGGTATTCTTTTGTCCGGTTCCTTATTAGAGCACGTGCTGGGCCATTAAATGGGGGGCAGATGCATTGTTATCATTAGTCAATGCATCCTGTGTACTGTTGCAGTGAGCGTGTAGTCTGTATGTAAATCCTAGTTTGGTGTTAAGGTTGTACTTATTGTCTTACATCCCTATTCTAGTGAATTCAACGGTCATCATGACCACCCATCCCCATCCGTCTTTATATAGCATTGAACACAATGACGGAGGGGGAGTTAGACTAATCTGGCTTATCTAATTTGAAGGGTGGGACCCTTATAGTGTAGGTATTGGTAGCCTAATGCTTGACATACTTAAATTTATTACCAATCAATGAAAGAAAGAAAGAAAAAGAAAGAAAAATAGGGTTAAAGTATTTAGTAGCAATTGTATAGTTGACAGCTAAGTAATTAAGAATTTTTTTTATTCCCGCCCCCTGAATAATTATTTTATAAAGAAATGGAATGATTGAGGCGAAATGAACGGTATCTATATGTTGGTAACTGTTAGTAATGTAGAATAATTTAGTAGGCTTACTTGGTTAGTCTTTTAAGTCAATCTTGTTTTTCCTGCTTGCTATTTCCTCAGTTGCCCTAGTTGACTTACCTTAGTCAATCATGGTTTCATGCATCAGTAATAAAGACATGGTGCGAGTGCAAAACACAATTGTGCAGTTTATTTACATGTGAGGTTCCTTGTTCGCGATTTGCTGGATTGGACCAGTGAGAATGCTGCAAGAGAAAGTGGTAATTAGTGGTATCCTATCTTGTTTGTTTTAAGGGCCACAAAAATATTTGGGAGTGGTATACACCAATTGCAACACACGAGTTTCAGAACCTAAATAAATATTTACAGTAAGGTTAACAATGGTTATTAATTATTCGCTACCGTCCCGCCGTTGAACCCCGGGGTTGGAGTGCTTGTCGGTCGTGTACGCAAGGTCGCTCTTCCCTCCCGGAGTCAGTAAGTAAAGTTTGTTTTATTTAACGACGCCACTAGAGCACATTGATTTTTAATCTTATCATCGGCTATTGGACGTCAAACATATGGTCATTCTGACACTGTTTTTAGAGGAAACCCGCTGTCGCCACATAGGCTACTCTTCTTTACGACAGGCAGCAAGGGATCTTTTATTTGCGCTTCCCACAGGCAGGATAGCACAAACCATGGCCTTTGTTGAACCAGTTATGGATCACTGGTCGGTGCAAGTGGTTTACAAGTCGGTATCTGGATTAAAAATCCCATGCCTCGACTGGGATCCGAACCCAGTACCTACCAGCCTGTAGACCGATGGCCTGCCACGACGCCACCGAGGCCGGTGTCGTACAGGCGGGTGGTTTTGAATAACTGTTGATTAATAATTTTATTTTATGCCAGCTATCTAGTTTAAGTATATGCTTTTACTTGTGTCGTTTCACCGTTCTCCCCTCGGATAGGAATACATAGTGTGGTCGAGTGCGAAGGGTGGATGTTCCGCCAAGGGGTCACAGGTGTCACGATTTAAGTATTGTCATATCTAATAATTATTAATCACTCGCTACCGTCCCGCCGTTGATCTCTCTGGTTGGAGTGCTTGTTGGTCGAGTGCTTAAGGTCGCTCTTCCATCCAAGAGATGTACAGGCGGGAGGTTTTGAGCAACTGTTAATTTATAGCTGCATTTATATCAGCTAACTAGTTCAGGCATATGGTTGTACTTTTGTCGTTTCACCGTTCTCTCCCCGGGTTGGAATACCTAGTCTGTTCGAGTGCGTAGGGTGGATGTTCCTTCCAGGGAGTCACAGGTGTTACGAGTTAAGTAGTATACTAATTACTTATCTTAGTTATAGATCGCCACCTTCCATCCGTTGGTCTCCCAGATTGGAGTGCGTGTCGGTTGAGTGTAGAAGGTCGCTCTTCCCTCCAGGAGACGTACAGGCGGGTGGTTGCGATCTTTTTCAAATTGTTTAGCTTTTGACTAAATGACTTGCCAGGAGCCCAGTGGGTGCTACGGCTTCCCATCCTGCTTGCGATCGGTCGAGTTGGTGGTTCGCGCCGATCGAACGCTGGCACGGTGAGTGGCACGTGGCTTTTATAATTTTGGTTTGGTGGACAGGACGAATTGGTATACTGCTTTGAAGGTTTTGAGTTTGAGGAATTTATCAGGGTTAAGTAAAAAATTAGGAGTAATTGTTTTATTTTGGTTGGCTTCGGTTATTGATTCTATCATTAGTTTTCTCTGGCTGTTGTGTAGCGTGCAATCCAGGAGGTAGTGTTTCATATCCTCCCGGGTGCTACATTCGCAGTCAGGATTTAGTTTGGTGAAAGAGCAGCTGTTGAGCTGTGAAAATTTACCTATGCGTAGTTTAGTGATTAGTTTATCCACATAAGTGTTTGGGTGTTTAGGTCGGATAGAGTTGACCAGTGGCTTGATGTTGTAGTGCCATGTATTGGTTGATAGGTCCCAGTTTGCCTGCCATTGATTAATGTAGTGTTTTCTTGCTTTTGACATTAGTTCTGATATTCCTAAAGGTAGTGCTGTAATTGTACTAGTGATTGAAAGTGCAGTTTTGGCTCCATAGTCAGCTATTTCATTGCCAATTATACCTACATGGGCTGGGACCCATTCGAATACTATTGTTAGATTAAGCTGGTTTATTTCTTGAAGTTTATTATGGATAGCTGCGAGGATATCTGGCCTGGTAGATTTATTAGTTTGAAGTGATTGGATGGAGCTAAGACTGTCTGAAAAGATAACGCTTTTAGGGTATTGTTTATTTTTAATCCAGATTAGCGCTTCATAGATGGCTGTCAGTTCTGCTGTATAGACTGATAGATTATCTGACAGCCTGGCAAAGTTTAGAGTGTTTGGATATTTTTTTTTCAACTATTGCGAAGCCAACCCTACCGTTATCTGGATTTTTTTAGCCATCCGTATAGATATAGTTATGCTCAGGGTAGTTTTCATTAGCTGCGGCTTCAAACAGGACTTTCTTAAATGGTGGAAAGGGGGTTTGATCAGTAGCTTTTTGGATTAGGTATGAAGTGTGGCATTCAATTGGCTGGTTGAGTTGGTATAGAGCCACAGGTGTGTTATTAATTCCTACCTCTATTTCAAGTTTACTAGCCCTAGTGGCAAATGAATCATTAAGTTTTTTTATTAGTTTTAAATTCTAGCCCTGGTTTTGCTATTATGGGGGTAAGTTCCTGAACTGGGTGATCTAATTTAAGCGAATGGATTTTAAGATGGTAGTTGAGATGTTGAAGATTACGGCGGTATTTAAGTGGCATAATGTTAAATTCAACTTCTAGGCTTTGGCCACTAGTATTAGCTGGAACTTTAGCTATTGTTCTAAGAGCTTGGTTTTGGATGATATTTAGTTTTTGCAGTAGCTGTGGGGAGGCGCAACTGTAGGCTTGGGCTCCATAGTCTATCCTGGAGAGTATACATGCTTTGTAAACCATAAGCATTGCCTCTGTTTGCGCTCCCCAGCTGGTGCCTGAGATTGCTCTTAGTAAGTTTAGAGTATTTTGAGCTTGTCTGACGATATCATTAATATGATCACTAAAGGTTAGTTTTGAGTCGAAGGTGACTCCTAGGAATTTGAATTTGCTAACTCTTGGGATTGGCTTATTGTTTGAGGTTATTTGAAGGTTATCTGGCGAGTTGACTTTATTAAATAGCATACAAACTGTTTTAGTTTCAGATAATTTAATGCCCCAGTCCAGGGCCCACTTATTTAATTTGTTCATAACGTCTTGCATTAAATTAAATAGATTCTTGGTTACTCTGCCTGTGCGCCAGATGGCGCAGTCATCGGCAAACAGTGCTGTGTTTAATGGAGTGGTTGATTTAATTTTACCTTTAGCATTAAGTGCTTTAGTTATGTCATTAATAAATATGTTAAATAACGTTGGTGATAGGACCGAGCCTTGTGGTATTCCGTTAATTATTTCTGTTTTATCTGAGTAGTGGCCGTTTACTCTGACTGAGATTGATCTATTATAGATAAAATTATTGATAAAGTTAAACATGTTTCCTTTAATTCCATTAGTTTGTAGTTTATTGAGTAGGCCTTGTCTCCATACCATATCAAATGCTTTTTCAATGTCTATGAATATTGCTAATACTTCATTAGATTTGCGGAAGGCATCGTTTATACTGTTTTGAAGTCTGACTATTTGGTCTATTGTTGAATGTTTGGATCTAAATCCACTTTGTATATTTGTAATTAGGTTATTTTCTAGTAAGTAGTTATTTAATCTTTTATTAATTATGGTTTCTAGCGTTTTACACATGTGGGACGTAAGTGTTATCGGTCTGTAACTTCCCGGGAGGGAGTGGTCTTTTCCCGCCTTAGGGAGACTAAAGCATTCTGCGTGTTTCCATGCAGTGGGCATTTGGCCCTCCCTCCAGATTCGGTTAAAGAGCGATAACACTACCTCTAGGGCTACGTCCGGCATGTGCTTGAGCAGGGTGTAACTAATTTGGTCGGGCCCAGTGGCGGTACTTTTTTTTAGCTTTAAGAGCAGTTTTTAGTTCTATCAATGTTAGTGGTTTATTAAATTCTAGGTTATCGTTGTTTGGCTGATTGGCCGTATTAGTATTAGTTTTTGGTAAGGAGTTATCTTTCTTGAGTTTATCAAAGAATTGTTTAGGGAAATTTTCGTTACTACTGTTTTTGCTAAAGGTTTTACTTAGAAGGTCAGCTTTTTGTTTATTAGTGGTTGCTGTTTTATGTTTTTGAAGGACTGTGGTGGTCTCGCGTTGTCCTTGTATAGCTTGAACTTTCTTCCACATTTCTCTAACAGATGTTCTATTATTTATTTCACCGCAGAATGTTTGCCAGCTGGCCTGTTTAGCTTCAATAATTAATTTACCTATTTCATTTTTTGCTATTTTATATTTAGAGTGGTATTCCTGTTTACCTGGGTTTTTTTAAGAGTTTCCGCATCCTGTTTCTGAAGCCGCATTACGTTTTAATTTCGTCCGTCCACCAACTAACAGGTTTATTTTTACTAGGTTGTTTAATTATTTCGTTGGTGAGTTTGTTAGTAGCATCGTCGATATTTATGTTGTCTTCTAGTTTAATTTTGCTACATTCGCTTGTAAAGCCTGCCCAATTGGCTTTACTAAATTTGAATTTAGGTATGAATTTTTCTATTTCTGCGCATTCTACATTACTTTTATAGTTGATTAAGATGGGGAGGTGGTCGCTGTTGAGGGCATTGAGTACTTCCCACTGGGCGTTAGCGCCTAAGTTATTAGATGTTATAGTGAGGTCGATGGCAGAAGAGCTTGGCGATTGATCGTGGTAGAAGGTACTACTAGATTATGTATGTTGATGAATT
Organism: Gigantopelta aegis; assembly: GCF_016097555.1. Classification (NCBI taxonomy): domain Eukaryota; kingdom Metazoa; phylum Mollusca; class Gastropoda; order Neomphalida; family Peltospiridae; genus Gigantopelta; species Gigantopelta aegis. The sequence goes on along the minus strand of NC_054710.1, from coordinate 40,778,143 downwards.
CTTCCAGTATGTCTCCCTGTGCGTCGGAGTGCTGACCTCACCACAGTGGGTTGTGGCTGTTGAAGTCTCCTACTAGTATTAAGTTATGGTTTGGTTTTATAAGTTTATTGTAATCATTTATAGTTAGTTGCTTATGGGCTGTTCCTGGTGGGTTATATACGTTAATAACGTCTATAGGCATTTTATCGTTTAGTATAGTAAGTCCTAGGACTTCTAGATTGGCATTTATGGACTTGTATTTGATTTCGCTATGTGGTATAGTGCTTTTAATAAGTGTGGCTAGTCCACCTCTGGTGCTATTTTCTCTATGTTTATAATAGGTTGTGTAGCCTGGGATTTTGAAAGTTTTAGATTTTTTATTTTTATTTTTACTGATGCCGTTTCCTAGCCAAGTTTCTTGTAGGCATATGATATCTGGCTTATTGTTATTGGTGCTAATGAGTTGTATGAGTTCGGCACCATGTCCCATTGAGTGGAGGCCTTTAGCGTTCCATTGGAGAACGCTAAAGCCCTTATTTTTAGGAATATTTTGTTTATTTTGGGGGGGGGGGGGGGGGGGTGGAGATGTATCTCCCATATTCTATCCTGAAGTTATTTTATTTGTTATATGTGTCTGTTTATTCCTATTTACTTTTTTTCTTTTCTTTTTTTTTTTCTTTCTTTTTTTATTATTTGTTATTTAATTTTTTTGTCTTATGTCGTCTTTGATGGAGGAGATCTCTAGGGCTAATTTTCCAATTATTGCTTTAAGTTCGTTGACTTGCGTTTGGTCTGTTGTTTTGACTTTTTCTGCGTAGGAGATTGTTTTCGTTACTAGGCAGTTGTCTCTGCTGGTTGGTTTTGGTTTGATTGTGACTTTTTCTTTTTTATCCATAAGGTTCATTTGCCGCAGCGCCCTTTGATAGTGGTGGCATCGGGGGTCGTGGGCCATGTGTCTGTCCAGACAATTGGGACATTGGATGGGGTTGGTGCAGGGTGAGTTGATGGAGGCTCTGGTATGTTTTTGGCCGCAGCGGTGGCAGGTGGATAGACTGATGGAGTGGCGGCATTTAGCGGCGCCGTGTCCCCACTGCTGACAGTGGTGGCACTTACTTGGTTTCTTCTCGTATGGGAGGAGCGAGTGTCTGCGCCCTTGCACTATGATAGAGTGGTTGCCTGGTTGGGTGGTTGTAATAAGGAGGTAACCGTTTGTCCAGGTTGTTACCTCGCTGATAGACAGGTTGGGGTTATCCTCTCTCAGAGTTAGGAGTGAGGTGGCGTGTGCTGGTAGTGGGTGGAGTTTGGCCAACCATTTGTTAGTAGGGGCGGGGGTGGGGGTGGGGGTGGGGGTTTGGCTCTGGACGTTGGGTTGGTTTCTCATATTGCCGGCAGTTTTTGTTGGCACTTCCTTGTAGAAGGGGCTTGGGACGGTGTTAGTAGTGGGGGTAGGGGTGGGGGTGGGGTGGGGGTGGGGGTGGGATGGGTGGGTGGGCCTACACTATCTTTGGGCGCTGTGGCTGGCGTTTTGGTTGGCTTTTGTTGTCTAGTTTTGACTGGTGCTACTATCATTTTGGTCTTTAAGAAGAGATGGCGGGTAAGCGTTTTTGCTGGGCTCCTACCTTGATGTTTGCTTAGGTTTTTGAATGATTGGAGGTTTGTTTTTCCTACTTTGCTAATCGTTGGGGTTTTGGGGGGTTGCCTAGTTTTAATGGGTTTGGTAGCATTCGTTGTTGATGAGTTGTTTTTGACCTCGAGGTTACCTGATGTACCCAGCTGCTTGGCGCTGTTGGTGGGCGTTGCTTGACGTACTTCCATTTGGGTATCTTCTCCGATGTCCGGTGTATCCGAGTGGCTTCCGAAGGAGAACATGGCGTCTGACATCGGAGTGTTTTTTTCTACAGCGGACGACGTGGATTTGGGCCCTTCTTTTAGGTCAGCTACTTTTTCTGAATTGTTTGTGGCGACGTTTTTTGGACAGGAGGAAAAAAACAGTTTTTTCTGTGCTTTTGTTTGCATCTTTGTTAAGGCGTTTTTAATGTTGTGAAGCACTGTTGCGCTAGCCGCTTTGGTCTGTTTATAATCTGGCTTGCCTGGTTTGGTCAATGGTTCCGCTCTCGTGCTTGCAAACATCGTTTGTGTGCCTGGTGCAGTGGTCACTGATATAAGCTGAACTACTGATATTGTGTCTGAGCTCGGGCTCGTGTAGATGTGAAAAACGGTGCCGAGTGTTTTAAGAGCAGTCTCATCTCCTTTAATAAATGTTTCACCTGTGCTCGTTTGAGTATGGTAGTAGATGGCTTTTGTGTTTGTCATGTTAGTGATTGTTTTTTGCCAGTATATAAACTCATAAAATGTTGGGTTCTGACCCTTGATTAACATTTGTCTGATTCCTGTATGTGGTGTTTGCTTGTGAGCCTGGGTTTTGGGTTTTGTGTACCCGTGTGTTTGTTATGATTCGAAATCTATTGGCTATTGGCACCTCGGGGTGGATTGAGTCTAATTCGCTAGTTTTTTCCTCCATGTCCTCTGCGTCGGAGTCCTCCCTACTTAGGTTTAGTTCGCACTTCCTTTTGGAGGCAGTGCAGGGGGTATTATGGGCGTTATCCACTGTTGTTGAGTTGTGGGCTAGCTTAATGGCTTGATCAATATCCGTTCTTTTGGGGTTTGCCGAGACAAATTCCACATCGCTATCTATTCTGGTTTTGGGCGCTGGTGGTTTTCGGTTGGTGCGCGGCGTGGCGATGGGTCGAGGGGTCGGGGGGGGGGGGGGGACCGGGGGGATTGGGATTCGTTCTTATCAGGGTCTTCTACTATTATGTCAACTTTGATTATGTTTTCCACAGTTTGCGGGTTAGGCCCTTTTTTCTCATTTGTGGGGGGTGGCGTTATTGGTATCCATTTCTATTTTAGTTCTCTTTTGTTTAACTAAGGTATTGGTACTTGCGAGTAATCGGTAAGTGACTAGAGTATGTGGTATAAATAGTTATAGGCTAATTCTAAGGCAGAGCTACAAAAATACAAAAGATGCTAATATAATTTTTCAGCAAAATATCAAGAGATATCAATATAATTTAACTGAAATAACTAACTTGACTATCTAACTATCTAATATCTAATATCTACTTTCCTACCTTATTCCTTAGTACAAGTACTGCTCCTTACTGTCACTCAGTGTTTACCTGGGCAGGATATAGCTCAGTTCGTTGAGTGCTCGCTTGAGGTGCTTGCGTCGCAGGATCGAACCAACTCGGTGGACCCATTCAACTGATTGGTTGTTTTTTTGTTGTTGTTGTTGTTGTGTTGTTGTTTTTTGTTTTTTTTGGGGGGGTTGTTGTTTTTGGGGGGATTTTTTTGTTCCAACCAGTGCACCACAACTGGACAAGGGCCGTGGTATGTGCTTTCATGCCTGTGGGGAAAATGCATATAAAAGATCCCTTGCTGCATTAGAAAAAAATGTAGCGGGTTTCCTCTGCTGACTACGAGTCAAAATAACCATATGTTTGACATCCAATAGGCGATGATTAATTAATCAATGTGCTCCAGTGGTGTCGTTAAACAAAAACAAACTGTGTTTACCATCGTCTTGGGTAGTCGTGTTTCTTTGTTGTTGTTTGATTTGATTTTTCTGATTTTTTTGTTACTATATTTATTTTATTTTTGTTTCTTGATCTACTTTTTTTTTTCTTTTTTTTTTAAATTATTATTATTATTATTATTATTACTATTTTTATTTTTTTTATATATTTTTTTTGAGGAGGAGAGGGGTAATTTTTTTTTTTGGTCTAAGTGTGTGTATTTTGTGTTTTGGGGTGTTCTTGCATTTGCTTGTTTCATTGGTTTTCTTGATCGTTGTTTTGTTTATTTGTTGTTGTTTGTTGGGTTGGGGTTTTGGGGTTGTTGTTTGGGGTTTTTTTTTTGGGGGGGGGGGAGTTATTATTGACTGATGTTGGTTTTTGGTGGTGGGGGTATTTTTTCGTTGTTGTTGTTATTATTATTGTTGATGGTTTTGGTGTGGGTTTTTTGTTTGTGTTTGTTTTTGTTGCCTGTCCTGTCTGTGTGAAGTGCATATAAAAGATCCCTTGTTGCCAAATGAAAAATCTAGCGATATTCCTGCGAAGAGCGAGACATACGTGTTGCAATTACAGATGTTTCACTTTAAGTAGGAGTGATAAATCGATGTGCTCTAGTGGTGTCGTTCAACAAACCAAACTTTACAATTTAGTCCATACAAATAGCAATTCTTTAATATTTCTAGACTTTTCTCATTCTGAAGTCTGGAGTTTCGCGAGTCTTAAGCATGGGTCCTTAAATGTGCAACAGCCCCAAGTTGTTTCCATGCGAAAAACATAATTATGTTTAGCAGGTGCGAATCTAATGCGAGGGTACTGGGTGTGTCCACACACACACACACACACACACACACACACACACACACACACACACACACACACATATATATATATATATATATATATACTACTCAAAAGAATTTAAGGGTCAAACATTTATAACCAAATAAGTTTCAGAGTGTATTAGATTGATGGTGTAAACTACACCAAAAATTTAATTTATTGTTCCATATTTACAAAACCCCACAAATAAACGTCACTGTATACAAGAAAGTCACATGACATGCTGTCAAAGTTGAAGGTTGTCAAACATGGATTTTACACATTAGAACATTCGTTTAATAGTGTGTGAATCCACCCCTGGCGCGAATACACTCGACACATCGTTGCCTCATGCTGTTGATCAGACGTCTGAAGAACTCTTGGGGAATGGCCTGCCACTCTGCCATAAGAAGCTGACCCAGATCATGAAGGTTGGCCGGAGGGGCATGGTTATCCCGAACTCTCCTGCCTAATTCGTCCCAGGCGTTCTCTATTGAGGCCAAGTCAGGCGAATATGCTGGCCAATCCATCCTGGCGATACCTTATTGTCTGAGAAAGTCCGTTACCACCCTGGCGCGGTGGGGTCTGGCATTGTCATCCTGCAGAACTGCCCCGCCGCCAATCTGCTGAAGGCCTGGGAGAACCAACGGCCGGATAATCTCATTCAGATAGTGGATTCCATTCAGATTGCCATCCACCACATAGAGGTGGGTCCTGTGGTGGGTAGAGATGCCGCCCCACACCATGACGCTGCCACCACCGAACCGGTGACGTTGTCTAACGTTAACGTCAGCGAAGCGCTCCCCAGGACGTCTGTAGACACGAACCCGACCGTCGTTGAACATCACTCGACCCCACTGAACACGTTGCCACCGCAGATGAAGCGTGCACCAGTGACGTCTGGCCGTTCTGTGACGTGGTAGGAGTGGTGGTCGAACAGCCTGGCGACGGCAGCGTAGATTATTGGCTCTCAGACGATTGCGTATGGTTTGATCAGACACTCGAGTTCCAGTCGCAGTCCGCAGATTGTCACGTAATCGGCGTGCAGTGGTTGTGCGTTGACGTAGAGCCATATTGGTGATGTAGCGGTCCTCTCTATTTGTAGTGCTTCGGGGTCTTCCCGAACGTGGACGATTTCGAACAGAATTCGTTGCTTGGTACCGTTGCCACAGTCGGCCAACGACACTCTGACTGACACCAAGTCTCAGAGCAACATTTCTTTGCGTATTGCCATCCTGAAGCCAAGCAATAGCCCTTCCTCGATCTTCGATAGTCAGTTGACGTCGTACCATTGTCGAATTTGGAGTGTGCACCGTACACGAACGCAAGCTCCAATTATACGGAAATTCAGCATTGGGAACATGGAATACACATGCAATGCGTGCAAATGAAGCCCTTTGTGAAAAAGCAAGTTATGGGCACTTAGCAGACCTTTTCTCTTTCGCCCTAATTTACGTGCAAATGTAAGCATGTTTTCGCCATTAGAACTAGTGGACAGTGTCAATGACAGTGGATTTTAATTCATTTATGGGTTGCTTAGACCCACTTTCGTCAAAATGGAACAATACCATGCGTGACATTATGGTCTAGCTAATATAATTGATATTCAGATATATATATATATATATATATACGAAATTCGAAGTGTTTCAGAATATATAGTGTTTAGCATGCAATATCTTGTTTAGGTTGAAAACTACCTTTTCGAATGAATGAATGTTTAACGACACCCCAGCACGAAAAATACATCGGCTATTGGGTGTCAAACTATGGTAAATGGAACAAACATTTGATGATCAACATCAATATAAAAATTCAACAATTAAACTAAAACACAGTGAAAAGAACTGTGCAAAAATACAAATATCACAGATAGATCAAATTAAAATTTACAATAAAGGTCAGTATCACGTAGAAAAAAACACGAAAAAAACCTACCTTTTCAGACACGCAATAGCCGATGTGGTTTTTTTGCGCTATGGTGTCGTTAAACACTAATTCACTCATGTTGAAATTGGTGTAGAACAAGGTGATTCTCTAGGTCCCCTTTCAAACGTTGTATCCCTCTGTAAATATTGGGTGTTCACTTTGTAAACGTTACTCCCCCCCCCCCCCCTTCCTTGCAAAAATCCTGTACGCCCCTGTTCGGCATATTTAAAAACTACAAGAAGAAGTTTATTTCGTTTAACGACACCACTAGAACACATCGGCTATTGGATGTCAAACATGTGGTAATTCTGACTCGTATTCAACAGAGGAAACCCGCTACGTTTTTCCTAATGCAGCAACAGATCTTTTATATGCACTTTCCAACAGACAAAAAAGCACACACCGTGGCCTTTGACCAGTTGTGGTACACTGGTTGGTACGGGAAAAAACAATCATTTGAACGGATTCACTGAGGTTGTTTGACCCTGCGACGCAAGCACCTCGGGCGAGCGCTCAACCGACTGAGTTAAATCCCGTTGTCCCCCACTCCACCCCACCCCACCCCTTAAAAATTACAAATGAGCGATCTTGTTATTGGAAACACATAACAAAGTGTTGCAAAGCAGTTTGTAACCTGAAAACCACTGAAATCGCACATTACATATCGTCCCCACGAAGCGTGCAGTGAACGCTCGTCTTATATTTCATAATCCTGGATTATAGGAAAAGAAAGAAAGAAAGAAATGTTTTATTTAACGACGCACTCAACACATTTTATTTTACGGTTATATGGCGTCAGACATATGGTTAAGGACCACACATATTTTGAGAGGAAACACGCTGTCGCCACTACATGGGCTACTCTTTCCGATTAGCAGCAAGGGGTCATTTATTTGCGCTTCCCACAGGCAGGATAGCACAAACCATGGCCTTTGTTGAACCAGTTATGGATCACTGGTCGATGCAAGTGGTTTACACCTACCCATTGAGCCTTGCGGAGCACTCATTCACGGTTTGGAGTCGGTATCTGGATTAAAAATCCCATGCGTCGACTGGGATCCGAACCCAGTACCTACCAGCCTGTTGACCGATGGCCTAACCACGACGCCACCGAGGCCGGTGGGTGATAGGAATTCGTGTTGGGAAGAAGAACAACAAGTGTCATAAAGCAAAGTGCGGCTTGGACGACTCGCTTCATTATCTACGTCAGTGACAGGTGATTACATTTTATCAAGACCACATCTACACTTCGTCCAGCACAGCCGACACAAAATGTGATTCGCGATTAACCGGCCCGGATCCACGGGCGTGTTCGGATTTCCATTTATATGAAATATTTCTGCCCACCACAAATCGCGAAAACTCCTGTTAATATCGGTAAAGGCTCATATGTATTGGATGCGGCGCATGCGTGCGGTCTGATTGATGAGTCTTCGGCTTGCGTTTTGGACAGGCTACTACAACATATACGATTGTTTCATTGCGTGTGGCCGCATGCGTTTTCCAGACGCACGCAGCGCACGCATCCACTCTGCGGCGGAACGTAGCCCAATAGTAAAGCGTTCGCTTGATGCGCGGTCGGTCTAAAATCGATCCCCGTCGTTCCAGCCAGTGCTCCACAACTGGTGTAACAAAGGTCGTGGTATGTATTATCCTGTCTGTGGGATGGTGCATATAAAAGATCCCTTGCTGCTAATCGAAAAGAGTAGTTCATGTAGTGGCGACAGCGGGTTTCCTCTTTGTGGTCCTTAACCATATGTCCGACGCCATATAACCGTAAATAAAATGTGTTGAGTGCGTCGTTAAATAAAACATTTCTTGCATCCACTCTAGACGTACGGGCACCCATTTTTGTAAAGGGGACAACGACACCACTTGAGCACTTTGATTAATTAATCATCGGCTATTGCATGTCAAACATTTGTTATTTCTGACAGGTAGTCATCAGAGGAAACCCGCTACATTTTCTTAATGCAGCAAATGAATTTTTATAAAGTTTGTTTTCTTTAACGACACTACTAGAGCACATTGATTAATTAATCATTGGCTACTGGATGTCAAACATTTAATAATTCTGACTCGTAGTCATCAGAGGAAACCCGCTACATTTTGTCTAATGCAGAAAGGGATCTTTTATATGCACTTTCCCACAGACAGGACAACACGTATCACGGCCTTTGACCAGTTGAGAATCTTTTATATGCACTTTCCCATAAACAGAAAAGTACATACCACGGCATTTGATAAGTTGTAGTGCACTGGTTGAAACAAGAAAAAAAATCAGTTGAATGGATCCACCGAGTTTGTTCGATCCTGTGACGCAAGCACATCAAGCGAGTACTCAACCGACTGAGCTAAATCCAGCCCCGGGGGAACATGCTGACTTTTAAACGATAAGTCCCGAATTTGCATAGCAACATTTATTCATTTTAGATGTACTGCCTAACAGCTATATAGGGTTGCAAACGAATCACTACGCATTTTTGTATGGATTACAACTAATTGTGAGTGTAGAATGATGGAAATGCATGGTAAAACGTCACCAGGTTGTTTTTCGTAGCCCAGTGGTAAAGCGCACGTTTGATGCGCGGTCGGTTTGGGATCGGTCCCCGTATGTGGGCTACTTCTCGTAGTATGTGCTATCCTGTGTGTGGAATCATGCATATAAAAGATCCCTTGATGCATTAGGAAAAATGTAGCGAGTTTCCTCTGATGACTACGAGTCAGAATTACCAAATGTTTGACATCTAGTAGTCGATGATTAATTAATCAATGTGCTCTAGTGGTGTCATTAAAGGGACATTCCTGAGTTTGCTGCAATTTTTAAGATGTTATCGACTAACAGAGACTTTTTAACGATTGTAAATATATTTTTCTGCATACAATATTAGTGGCTGTATATTAAACGTGTTTCTGATCGTTCTAATGTTTGTATTAGGTTAAATTTCATTGTATGAAATTATTTGAAGACAAAATCCAGTTTGGGATTCTTACAAATATTAAGACGACCAGAAACACTTTGAATATACAGACACTTATATTCTAACCAAGAACATGTATTTAATATGTAAGTTTAATCGTAGAAATATTTTATTAGTCGGAAACATCTTACAATGCAGCAAACTCAGGAATGTCCCTTTAAACGAAACAAACTTTTTTGTTGTTTTTGTTTGATTTTGGTTTTTCTATAGTTTTTTTTCTTCTTTTTTTTCTGTTTTTTGGGGAGTGGTGGTGTTGGTGTGTGTGTGTGGATTTAGTTTTAATTCACTACGTCAAATAATAATTCGCGTTGTACCCACCCCCACTACGTTCTATTTATGGAACAAACCTTAGGCCAGAAACCTGTATTCTGTATTTATCACATTGGGGAAAAAAAACAAAAATATATTCTCATGACGTTGTCTCTTCACGATGGATTATTTTCGTTATATATATAGAAAGAAATAATTGACCAATATGAATCTAAAATAAATTCAACCTTGGAGTGTCTCAGTGAATGAGATGACTATTTTTGTCTCACAAAACGATGACTGGCTTGTAATGTTAATTATTGAGTTTTAAGGGTCAAGGAATTAATTTATAACAAACTCTTGTTAACTGATAATAATTTAAATTCATGATAGCTATGAAAATAGCCGCGACGTATATAGTCCATGAGCCAGAGGGGTCGGTCTGTACCATATGGGGGGGACGAATGCTCATAGTGATTTTTGTCAAGGCCTACATACCTAGGGATGGAAAATGTATGATAGCATTGCAGGACTCAACGCTTTCTGTGTGTATCTACCCATTTTGTGATCCTACCCCCATTTTCATGACAGTTATATTTTTACAGAATTGCTAAAGGGTGGCTATATGAAAAGCATTGTAAAATATTTATCAGGGCATTTAGTAATACAAAACTTGGAGGATTGGGAGATAATTGACTGGAGAATTCAGATATATTACCAGTATTGAATTCCTTTCAGGAGTAGGGTCTCATATAACACTTTTTCTGTAACGTTACAAAATACAATTCACACAGTTTTATTTTTCAGTAGAAATTTAAAATAAAGTTTAGGCCCAGCACCTCAAATATCATCTTTAAATGTTGTAATTATAATAGAAGCTCATTTGGATATCCAGTTATTATTTACATCCTATAAATGAAATTTTGTTGCAGGATTTGTTGTGTAATTACACATGTTATAACTCTACCTCTATTTCCTCAACAGCAATATTTCAATGGAATTGTTAACAGTGACTAAATAAAACATAAAATATTTATTAGGATGGGCGAGACAAAAATAAGAGAAAAGCACGTTAGTGGAATATGAAGTTCAGAAATAGAAGCAATCGTGTCATCCCTAGGGGGTTAGGGTCTCAAGTAACACTTTTATTTTACATTACATAATGCAATTCCCACCATTTCTCAACAGTAATTTCACTTGAAGTTTGGGGTGACATCCTCAAATGTTCTGTTTCAGGGGTTTTATTGCACACAAATTGTTTAAAATTGTATCTTTATACAGAGTCCATGGAAGATATTAACATATCATAACTAGACTACCCAAATAGGCATACTGTTGACTCCACAACTTAAAAGATCAAAACAACACATTTTTATAATATTCAAGTTTACCTATTTATTAATTGCATTAATACACTGGTAAGTGATTCAGCTGTATACGTTTCCTAAAATTTAATATTAATGCATCACTACCTTCATAATTGTGTTGAACTATTCCAGACATTGAAAATAACATGAAAGGGTGTGCCATACTCCCTGCTGCAGACAAATGACAGAGCTTTATGTCTCCTGAAACTAGAGGCTACCATGAGTTAGCACTTCAGTATTTTTCAACCACCATTTAGCTTAATACAGACGAATCTAGCTTCGGACAACATTGTTAGACTAGAAGTGGCATTCACTGGTGGAGCAAATATTTGAAATTTTATGTTTCTGGTGCACGTGTTGGACCACAGTCACTGATAATTGATCGTACCAATGATAATACAAAACCCTAAACATTTAGCTAAAGTTGCTTGAAAACAAATAACCTCATTTGACGTCTAGCAAGGCAGACAAACACAGATAAATGGAAAATCCAACGTTGGACCGAATTCAGTATGAGTACCAGATAATTCAATATGAACCATCTCAAAGATACCTGCCTACTATCAATACATCATGTTCCGAGCCGAGGTTTATATCTGCAGTTGTGATCCAGAGCATATCACAATAAAACTACCTTTACAAACCATTACCATAGTGATGAATCAATCACTTTGCAAAGGCATAACGACGGCTATGTCATTATTATTTTAAGAATGGAATCATTTTTAATCTTATAGGCATCATAGTATGGTGATCTCAAGGCTTGTACATAGATATGGGGGTATAGGATTGCTAAAGACGTATTTAGTTAAGTTCTTGAAAGATATATAACCATGTACAAGTATATTATGAAGCTTTAAAGTCTTATGAGACCAGCCTGGTCAGTTTACTCTTTGGGCAAAAAACCAACCAAAGAAAAGACCTAGCATGGTTAAAGACTTGCGCCAAATGAAATTTGACTGCCTAACAGTTTGCCAAGTTTTAGCTTAGTTAAACAATCTCTGGAAAGATGTATTCAAATGTCTGTTCCACAGAAATGAAGAGTTTTCAGCATTTTTGATGCCTCACATTTATATAGATGCATTGCTTAGCCTTCTATGAGCATTTCATGTGAAAATTGCACTTTAGGGCTATTAAGTTAGTGATTCCGTGGTGCTCTGCTTTGACAAGCTGTATTATGCTTCATACATTACACACCAACTTATTAAGCACAAAACCCGTCTTCCAATTGAACACCCTGATATGTTTGAAGCCTTTCAGATTGGCAACATGTTTGTTTTTTTATCAGATGTTTGACAACAATATTTGTGGATGCATTCCTAAAAACCACTAAGTTAAAGTGAACAAAGATGCCCGGGCTCTAGAGGTCACAACAGAGTTAAGGCTAAGTTCTGGTGCTAAAAAGATACAGCAGAACATCAATGTGTCATCACAAAAAGTTTCCAAAGTCAAAACGTTAAAGGGATTATGAATATATTCCATAGTACTGGTAGTAAGCTTCATTCAATGTTGATTGAATGCATTTGCTGAGAATATCTGTACTGCATAGGCAGTTTCAGTGGATACTGGCTTTAACTTGATGAATAACAATGTTATGCAGCCTTCAAGGGTGAGCGACTATATATAACAATAAATCTCATGACAAAATCAGAATACGAAAAGCTGAAACATTAGCCATTTGTGCCAGGAAAATGAATTGAAGATCAATCACTGTTTGAGTGCATCACTGAGCTGACACAAGGTACAATTTCCAGATATCCTTTAACATTCATTGGTACCTCTATGATAGTCCAACAGAAAATTTGTAACTATTGTTGATGGGATTGACTTGGTCCAGGTAGTACACAGTGATTGTGTAATTTTTTTGAGAGGTGGTAAATCAATGTTACATAAAGCATTATGAGGTGGAAGCCACACAAAACGTGTTAATATTGTGGTTGATATATATCGTCGGACTTTTACTAACAGCAACAATTGACAAAAATAACTATGAGCATTCGTCCCCCCAGGTGGTACCAATTGGCCAAATTGTGGGTCCTGACTCATGATCTAATAAAAAGTAGCCATATCTTACATTCTGCTTTACCCCAAACAGTAACTTTAATATCGAATATAGGGGACTGGAGAGAGAGCCACGGGTTTCTGTTCATTCCTCCCGTGTCTTAGGGGTGCATCAATCTACTTTTAAACTATCTAGAAGTAAGATTGCGTCATATAGACCAAGTCTATAACGCCAAACATGTTGTGTTAAATTGGCAAGCCACAACCAGTGATTCGTGTTTTTGGTAAAGACTGTGGAATCAGTTTTTATAATCATTCGTATTTTCTGTCTATTGATAATGAATATTAAATATGTCATCACTGCAGTTCACTGACCATATCAATGTGTCTCAACAACGATGTAATTCGTCCGACATCTATAGTATCACCAAAGAGTAGCTATATGAATGGATGTATGTTTAACGACATCCCATCACAAAACTAGAGATCGGCAATTGGGTATCAAACAAGATAGGTACATCAATATGATAAAGAGTAGCTATATATTATTAAGATACAAATGTCAATAAAAGTAGTCGATTTTAAAAATACACCCAGTGATAGATGGCCTACAAATATGCGTCCAACCACACACAAACGCACAGAGAGAGAGAGAGAGAGAGAGAGAGAGAGAGAGAGAGAGAGAGAGAGAGAGAGACAGAGACAGAGAGACAGAGAAACACTCTCACTCACATACACATACAAAGACACTCATACACACACACAAACACACGCACGCACACACACACATACACAAATACACACACACACACACACACACCAATACAATCACATGCAAACACACACACAAACACACATATACAAACAGAAACACACACACACAGACACACAAACACACACACATACACACAAACACACACACAGACACACAAATACACACAGACACATATACACATACAGACACATACACGCACACACACGCACACATACACACATAGACACACACACACACACACATTCTCTCACACACACAAACACACACACAAACACAAACAAACGCACAAACACACACACACACGCACGCACACACAAAGTTTCTCTCTCACACACACGTACATACTCGCGCACAGACACACATGCACACATACACACACACACACACACACACACACAAAACACACACAAACAAACACACACACACACAAAACACACACAAACACACACAAACAAACAAACACACAAACAAACACACACACAAACAAAACCTCACTTTGAAGTCAGCGAATTTGTATTAAACATTTTGTAAGTAACTCTATCGTTTGGGCTGAAATAAGAAGTTGCACCTCTGCAATTGTGCATCTAATTCGGTGTGGCCTTTCCGCAACCAAAACTTTCACTCTTTGAATGCAATATGTGCTTATTTAACAGCTCATAGCCATATAATTTTCAATAGCAAATAGCATTACACAATGTTAAAAGGAGGATGACTTACGCAGTTTCCGATAATTTGTTTTGGTCGCAAAATGCCATGCTAAAGTGTATGTGTATATCCATTATTAGAGTTAGACCACGGGAGTGATAAAACTATAAACATCAGTCACTTTTGATTTGAGAGCTTATTCCCCTTTATGACAAAATGCTTGACATTATCAACTAATTGGTCCATGTCATATACGTTTACACGTCGATTTGTTTTAAAGACTGATCAAATTATAAAGCTTAGTATTTTGTTTTAAAACTATTGTTTTAGGTGATGCTAAACAACTAACATTTTCATTTATTAGCTTTTGCTTCTATTCTGGTAGACATCTTGAATTCAAGGAATGATAAAATTTATTTCTATCAGAAATTAAGGAAAGTAAAGTTTGTTTTATTTAACGACGTCACTAGAGCACATTGATTTTTTTTATCTTATCATCGGCTATTGGACGTCAAACATATGGTCATTTTAACACTGGGTTTATTTTAGAGGAAACCCGCTGTCGCTACATACGCTACTCTTTTACGACAGGCAGCAAGGGATCTTGTATTTGCCCTTCCCACAGGCAGGATAGCACAAACCATGGCCTTTGTTGAACCAGTTATGGATCACTGGTGGATGCAAGTGGTTTACGCCTACCCACTGAGCCTTGCGGAGCACTCACTCAGCATTTGGTCGGTATCTGGATTAAAAATCCCATGCCTCGACTGGGATCCGAACCCAGTACCTACCAGCCTGTAGACCGATGGCCTAACCACGACGCCACCAAGGCCGGTATATCAGATAGTAAATGCGAGGACTGAATTCGTTTCACTAACGATTGTATCTGAACTATAAATTATTATTTGAGGCAAAATAGAATGTAAGATATAGCCACGTTCTAACTCTAGATTCTTCCATTCCTCTTTTCCTTTTGATCCTTACTCCTTTTGCTTTCTTTCCTTCTTCTTCTCCTCATTTTCATGTTGAACTCAGAGCATTCAACTTCCCATATTATAGATATTCAACAATATTGTATTATGTTAATAATATATATCAAGATATTACTATTACTATTTCCATATAATGTATATGTGATGATATTTTGACATTGTAAGGTCATGATCTCAAGGCACCCCAACCTTGACATGGCCATATTGCTCCGGGGACAATAAAAATATTTAAAAAAAACAAAAAACCTACCACTCTTGGCGGCCATTTTGATGGCCATCATGGATGTAATATCTCTCTTAATGAAAAAGGTTCTTGTAAATGGGTCTCTTCGCCAATGCATCTCAACCACTGATATCAAAATATTTGTCTAGTTGCTGTAAAATGCCATGAATGACACTTTCCTTATTCTGGATGCTGTAGTGGCAGCCATCTTGGATTTAGATAACGTTGCAATTAACTAACCAAGGGCGGGACATAGCCCAGTCATACAGCGCTCGCTCGATGCGCGGTCGGTGTGGGATCGATCCCCGTCAGTAGGCCCACTGGGCTATTTCTCGTTCCAGCCAGTTCACCACGACTGGTACATCAAAGATCGTGGTATGTACTGCCCTGTCTGTGGGGGTGATGCATATAAAAGACCCATTGCTGCTAATCGAAAAGAGTAGCCCATGAAGTGGCGACAGCGGATTTCCTCTCTCAATATCTGTGTGGTCCTTAATCATATGTCTGACGCCATATAACCGTAAATAAAATGTGTTCATTGCGTCGTTAAATAAAACATTTCTTTCTTTCAATTAACTAACCAATTAATTAACTTGGGGTAGTTCACAATGATCTCCTTGACCCATAAAGCACCGCCATAGGCATCAACAGTTCGACACCCAACCCCCTCCCCTATAAACGCCTCTGGGTATCTAAATAATGAAAGAAAACATCCACTATCGTCTCGCAGTTTAATAAGCTTGCCCTTGACGTACCTCTGGAATGCTTTTGTTATTGGTAATATAAGGTATTGAACTGGTGTGTATGAAAGTCATACAGTTTATCCATGTTTTGCTGCAAGCCAAGACATCGATTAATTAAACCTAACACAAAAACAGCAACGTAACACGAACAGCTAAAAAAACTGAAGAAGAAAGGGTCGAGGATATGGTCCTATCGCTGGCCTTGAGGTCAAGCTTACTAAGACATGGCTAGAACATGGGAGAAGACACACGGCTGTCATATTTGTCGCAAGGAGAAAGAGACTGACATACGGAGAGACAGACAGACAGACAGAGTCACACTGAGAGTCAGAGAGAGAGAGGTAGAGATAGAGAGAGAGAGAGAGAGAGAGAGAGAGAGAGAGAGAGAGAGAGAGAGAGAGAGAGAGAGAGAGAGAGAGAGAGAGAGACCGACAAAAGTACAAAGAGAGATAGATAGATAGAGTCACAGTGAGAGTCACAGAGAGAGAGACAGTGAGAGAGTTACAGAGAAAGACAGACAGACAGAGCTACACAGAGAGACAGACAGACAAGAGCCACAGAGACAGAGAGAGAGACAGGCAGACAGTTACGGAGAAAGAGACAGCAACAAAGAGAGATGAGAGGCGGAGGGAGCTATAATTGTGTGAAATAAACATTAAAAGAAGTTTGTTTTGTTTAACGACACCACTAGAGCACATTGATTTATTAACCATCGACTATTGGATGTCAAACATATGGTCATTTTGACACAGTCATAGAGAGGAAACCCGCTACATTTTTCGATTAGTAGCAAGGGATCTTTTATATGTACCATCCCACAGACAGGATAGCACATACATCGGCCATTAATATACCAGTCGTGGTGCACTGGCTGGGTCGAGAAATAACCCAATGGGCCCACCGACGGGGATCGACCCTAGACCGACCGCACATCAGGCGTGCTCTTTACCACTGGGCTACATCCCGCCACTAAATAATCAT
Organism: Gigantopelta aegis; assembly: GCF_016097555.1. Lineage (NCBI taxonomy): Eukaryota > Metazoa > Mollusca > Gastropoda > Neomphalida > Peltospiridae > Gigantopelta > Gigantopelta aegis. The sequence goes on along the minus strand of NC_054710.1, from coordinate 40,760,887 downwards.
TAAAGACAGACAGGACAGGATCTAACTCAGTCGGTAGAGTGTTCGCTTGAGCTGCTTGCGTCGTAGGATCTAATCACCTCGGGGAACCCATTCTCTGATTGTGTTTTCCGTTCCAACCAGTGCCGCACGAATGGAATACCAAAGGTCATTTTATGTGCTGTCCTGTCTGTAGGTGAAATTAAATGTATGTATTTTCAGGTAAAATGTGCTGTACCGCTTAGTACGCCAGTTTCGGTGTGACGCTCTCGTTACGAAACATCTTGGTCTGGGATCGATCTCTATCGGTGGGCTTATTTGGCTATTTCTCGTTCCAGCAAGTGCACTACGACTGGTATATCAAAGGCCGTGGTATTTGCTATCCTGTCTGTGGAATCCCTTGCTAGTAATGGAAAAACGTAGCGGGTTTCCTCTCTAAGACCACGTGTCGAAATTACCAAATGTTTAACATCCAATAGCCGATGATTATTTTATCAATGTGCTCTAGTAGTGTCGTCAAACAAAATGAACTTCTTTCTTCTCTCTTTAAAAGGAGTTTACCGCCATTGCAACCTGTTTGCCACAAACATATCCATCTTGTGACTAAGCATAACATATTAAAGACATTTTCCTGTTCAGAATACCAGTGTCTGTTGTAAACAAGGTGTTTGTTGGCGTTCTAATGTTTGTAAAGCCTCGGTGGCGTCGTGGTTAGGCCATCGGTCTACAGGCTGGTAGGTACTGGGTTCGGATCCCAGTCGAGGCATGGGGTTTTTAATCCAGATACCGACTCCAAACCCTGAGTGAGTGATCCGCAAGGCTCAATGGGTAGGTGTAAACCACTTGCACCGACCAGTGATTCATAACTGGCTGACCAAAGGCCATGGTTTGTTCTATCCTGCCTGTGGGAAGCGCAAATAAAAGATCTCTTACAGCTAATCGGAAGAGTAGCCCATGTAGAGGCGACAGCGGGTTTCCTCTCAAAATCTGTGTGGTCCTTAACCATATGTCTGACGCCATATAACCGTAAATAAAATGTGTTGAGTGCGTCGTTAAATAAAACATTTCTTTTTCTAAACAAGAAAATGTATTTAGGATGTAACTTTAGTCGCCAACAAGGCTCTGTTAGTTTGAGGGCGGGAAGTAGCGCAGTGGTAAAGCCCACGTTTGATGCGCGGTCGGTGTGGGATCGATCCCCGTCGTTGGACCCATTGGGATGTTTCTCGCTCCATCTAGTGCACCACGACTGGTATATCAAAGGCTGTGGTATGTGTTATCCTGCCTGTGGGATGGTGCATATAAATGGGAAAAAAGTAGTGGTTTTCCTCTTTAAGACTATATGTCGAAATTACCAAATGTTTGACATCCAATAGCCGATGATTACTAAATCAATGTGCTCTAGTGGTGTCGTTAAACAAAACAAAACTTTTAGTTTAAAACATCTTAGAATGGCTGCAAACTCAGGTCAGTCCCTTTAAAATGACACAAAATCATATGTCTGTGGGCGGCATGGGTGAATTTAGCTGGGCCTGCCCCTTTCCCCGCCCGTAGCTGGTCAAACCTACTGAATATAAACCTATTTCAAATGGGGACTGGTCGAAAACACGTACTGTCTTTCTACGGTTATTATTAATCGCACAGCGTTGTGACAGAACAGTTATTAGTGGCTTGCAGATATAGGATCAGATCAATAGCACGTCACTGTTATAGCGGCAGCGTAACGGCCCGCTGTTTTAGTGTAGGATTCCGACTGCTTACAGAGTACAAACGACAGGAATTCTTGCAAGGTAACGTGGTTTATTTCATCCGTCTTTTAGCCCGTCTCTCTCTCTCTCTCTCTCTCTCTCTCTCTCTCTCTCTCTCTCTCTCTCTCTCTCTCTCTCTGATATTAAATATTATAGTGTACGACACTACAAGCTTTGCAACTGTTTTCTTTTTATTCTTTTGAATCTTGCTTTTTAAATTAACTATTTGTTTTGCTGGTGTTGTGTATGATTGGTGTATGATTTTCTTTCGTTTGGTTTGTGTTTTGTTTTTCATCTTTTTTTTTTCTTTTCTTTTTTTTCTTTTTTTTCTTTTAGAAATTCATTTGGGTTTAGGATGGTTTTTCGTTTTAGCTTATTTCTGTTTTAATGTTGTTTCTTCTTTGTAATTTTTCTTCTTTTTTCATATTGTTAATTTTTTATGTGACTTTTGGGGAGTTGTTTAGTGGTGGAGGAGATGGTAGCAGAAAGAAGTAAACGGTTTTGAAAATGAAATTACAGTATACGGAATACCTATCATTAGGAAATTATTTCGAATACATTTTGTTATTATTGACAAAACTATGAATCAACACCAAATATGTTTGTGTCCATAGTTATATTTTCACAGATCATATGCTAATTTGAGTTTAGGTTTTTATTTCTTTCCATTTTTTTTTTTTTTTATGCCACTGCCCCCTTTCCTTTGTCTTCTTTGAATTCCATCTCATTTCTTCCCAATCTGGCAACTTCTCCTATCTTTCAACTTCGTTCGCTGTCCACCTCCACATCCCAGTCCTTGTCTCTCCAACCGTGACAGGTGCTTGTCTCTTGTGGCTATCCGTACCACACACTCGTCATTTCCCGTCAACTTTTAGCTGTCGGCTTAGTCTGACCACTTCTGAGAGTGTCCAGTAGTTACTTCTGGCATTGTTATGACGCACTTGTAACCACCTACTATGCCCGCCTATTACCGGCTGTCGTTAGTTAGTGCCGTGGGTAAGACCAGCTTTATTAGCGGCAGACGACAGGGATGCACCTCGACTGCGTTCTCCCTTGTGATTGTATATACGTAATATTCGATTTCTTCACCTAGTCGTCGGTGGCCCTATTGGTCAGTTTTGTCGACCAAGACAATTGATCAGAAACTGCGATAAGTCGGCCCCTTCACTTTCCTTCTCCTCATAACATTATAAGACTGCGTATCTGTGTAAAGTTTCATCGAGTATTTGTTCCCCGATAGCTATTGGAAATTGGAGCGGGACGCAGCCTGGTGGTAAAGCGTTCGCTTGATGCGCGGTCGTTCTGGGATTGATCGCCGTCGGTGGGCCCGTTGGGCTATTTCTTGTTCCAGCCAGTGCACCACGACTGGTATGTCAAAGGCCATGGTATGTGCTATCATGTCTGGTACATATAAAAGATCCCTTGCTACTAATGGAAAACTGTAGCGGTTTTTCTCTAAGACTACATGTCAAAATTACCAAGTGTTTGATATACAATAGCCGATGATTAATTAATCAATGTGCCCTAGTGGTGTCGTTAAACAAAACAAATTTTAATTTTTCTTCTTCATCTTCTCTTGTAGATACTTGTATTATGCTAACTATATCCTTGTCTCAAGGAATGCCTCAGGGGTGGGTCCACGATTTTGTAAAGGAAAATTATATGCCGTCAGACATATGGTTAAGGACAACACAAATATTGAGAGACGAAACCCGCTGTCGCCACTTCATGGGCTACTCTTTTCGATTAGCAGCAAGGTATATTTTATATGCACCATCCCACAGAGAGGATAGTACATACCACGGCCTTTGTTACATCAGTTGTGAACGATTCACCACTGGGCTACGTCCCGCCCCATTTTGTAAAGGAGAGTTACACAATTCTAAAGAGAAAGACAGTTTGTGGTTGTCGAAGGCAAATGAGCGAAGATCCTAAAGGGATTAAGATCTGTATGGGTTCAGGAGCATGTTTCCAGAAACATTTTGATACATATCGTCAGTTAAAGTTTGTTTTGTTTAACGACATCACTAGATCACATTGATTTAATTAATAATCGGCGATTGGATGTCAAACATTTGGTAATTTTGGCATACATTCTTAAAGAGTAAACCCGCTACATTTTTCCATTAATCGCAAGGGATCCACAGACAGGAAAGCACATACTACGGCATTTGATCAGTTGTGGTGCACTGTTTGGAACGAGAAAAAAAGTTGAATGAATCAACCGAGGTGGCTCGATCCTGCGATGCAAGCACCTCAGGCGAAAGGTCAACCGACTGAGCTAAATCTCGCTTCTAGATCGTCAGAGATCCGTCTACAGGAAAATTTAATATTGTATATAATAGATGATGAATGTAAAAACAAAGAAACAATATGAGTAACTAAAAAGGGCAGTTCAAACAGGCGGGGGTGGGACTCACGAGACGTCTGTAACCTTCCTCTGGATCCGCCAGTGAACGTTAAAGTTAAAGTTTGTTTTGTTTAACGACACCACTAGAACACATTGATTTATTAATCATCGGCTATTGGATGTCAAACATTTGGTAATTTTTATACAGTCTTAGAAAAGAAATCGCTACATTTTTCTAGTTAGTAGCAAGGGATCTTTTATATGCACCATCCCACAGACAGGACAGCACATACCACGGCCTTTCATATACCATTCATGGTGCACTGTCTGGAACGAGAAATAGCCCAATGGGCCCACCGACAGGGATCGATCCCAGACCGACTACGCATCATGCGAGCGCTTTACCACGGGGCTACGTCCAGCCTTCTCACCTTCTTTCCCCCCCCCCCCCCCCCCCCCCCCCCCCCCCCCCACCAAGGCTAATGTTCTTCTGTGTTTGTACATCATTTATTTATTGTGTGTATTATCTGTGTGGTGAGATCTAGGCGAAACGTTAATAAAGCACCTGGCTGTCGGTGTCTGTCGGCATAATTCGTGAGGCTGTTAATTCCAGATCTTGTTGCCTCTGGATTGAATCTAGACACGCTATCTTTACGTAACGTCGTCAATATATAATCATGCTGGTTATGATGCAGTTATATGGAAAGGTGTCTTTACGACGCGGTAACACGTTATCACATCTATCGGTTGTCGAGTAATAAACCTGCTAAGGCCACATAAGTTAATCCTTTCGATTACAGGAACATAAGAACCGGGTGCCGGTGGGGGAGCAACTGTTGTCCCCCCCCCTCACCCCCCACCCCCCACCTAAGACGATAACGTACGTACTATTGTCCTATATAAATAACGATAAAAATATGGCTTTTGAATACCCCCCCCCCCCCCCCCCCCCACACACACACACACACACACACCTCCAGGTATCGATCCTACGGGCCTGGGCCCCGTTACACGAAGCGATCTTAGCCGTAAGATCACCGTAACTGCACAGATAACATATGCACTTAGGGTGATCTTAGCGCTAAGATCGCTTTGTGGAACGGGGCCCTGGATTAGCAGCAATGAATCTTTTATATGCGTTTTCGCCCAGCCACGACGGCAAGTACTTTGGCATTTTGAAATACTAGTTTAATGATGAAGAATTTAACCTTTTACAGGTGTTTTTTTGTTTGTTTAACGACACCACTAGAGCACACTGATTAATTTATCATCGGCTATTGGATGACAAAACGATCATAGATTTGAACATGAAATAAATGAGATTGCATAACGATGAAGTGGCTTGGATCGATTTTAAGATCCACCGTGCTTCAAGTGCTGTAACCGACGAGTAACACTCCGGTCTCGTTTGTGTGTGGTAAAGCGTTCGCTTGATGCGCGTTCGGTCTAGGATCTATCCCTGTCGGTGGGCCCATTGGGCTATTTCTCGTTCCAGCCAGTGCACTACGACTGGTATTTCAAAGGCCGTGGTATGTGTTATCCTGTCTATGGGATGGTGCATATAAAAGATCCCTTGTTGCTAAGAGTAGCCCATGAAGTGGCGACAGCAGGTTTTCTCTCTCAATATATGTGTGGTCCTTAACCATATGTCTGACGCCATATAACCGTAAATAAGATGTGCGGAGTACGTCGTTAAATAAAACATTTCCTTTCTTCCTTCCGTTTGTGTGTATCGAACTGAACTTACCCAAATCGACTTCGAAACTGAACTGAACTGAATGAACTTGTCTTATCTGATGTAAAGTGAAAGGAAATGAATTGGAATACATTTTTTCAGAAGCGAACTCAGACATGAGCGGAGCGGATAATTTTGTCATATTCATATACCACGAAGGTTACGAGCATGTCCGTCCCGGGTCTCGTCTCTGGACAGCCAGAAATGAGCTGAATTCAATGAACTGAACTGAACTGAACTGAACTGTACTGTACTGTACTGTACTGTACTGTACTGAACTGTACTGTACTGTACTGTACTGTACTGTACTGTACTGTACTGTACTGTACTGTACTGTACTGTACTGTACTGTACTACACTGTACTGAACTGTATTGTACTAAACTACTGTATTGAAATGTATTGTAAATTATTTTACTGTACGAAACTGAACTGTACTGAACTGAACTAAACTGAACGGCACTGTATTTTATAGAACTGTACTGTATTGTACTGAACTCTACTGAACTGTACTGTTTTGCACTGAATTGAACAATCATTCGGTTGAGCGCTCATCTGAGGCGTTTATGTCGCAGGGTCGAACCATCTCGGTGGATTCATTCAACTTTTTTTTTCTCGTTCCAACCAGTGCACCACAACTGGTCAAAGGCCGTACGTGGTATGTGCTTTCCTGTCTGTGTGAAAGTGCACATAAAAGATCTCTTGCTGCTAATGAGAAAATGTAGCGGGTTTTCTATTTTAGACTATATGTAAAAATTACCTAATGTTTCACAACCCAATGATGAATAAGTCAATGTGCTCTAGTGATGTGGTTAAACAAAACAAACTTTATCTTAAACGTAGAACGTAGCCTAGTGGTAAAGTGCTCGCGTGATGCGCGGGCGATCTATGTACGATCCCCGTCGGTGGGTTCTAGCGGGATGTTTTTCGTTCCAGCTAATGCACCACGACCTTTTTGTCAAAGGTCGTGGTATGTGCTATCCTGTCAATTGAATAGTGCATATAAAAGATCCCTTGCTACTGATGCAAAAATATATAGAGGATATTTCATGGGGTTTTTCATCAAATATGATTTATATCTCATAGAGTGAAATTTCCAAACATATTTCACGAGTCGCGCTTGCGCGACGAGTGTGATATGATTGCAAACTTCACGAGATGAGATATAAATCATATTTGACAAAATCATGAATTTTTTTTTTTAATATATAACTTTTGGCAATTTACCTTTATTTTTAAAATGCCAGCAGCAAAATATTTCCAGCTTTCTTACAGTGAAGTGAAATAGTGAAATTTTCACTCTAAAATGTGTTATCGTCACTGAGTGACTGATAACACTTTAATTTCACTGATATTTTAAGATATTTCACTAAATGTTATATAACAAAGCGCGTTTAAATGTAAAAGTATAATTACCAAATGTCTGACATCCAATAACCGATGATAAATAAATCAATGTGCTCTAGTGGTGTCGTTAAATAATACGAACTTGAACATACACGTAGACTTTTCTTATCTTGCTTAAACATAGGGGATGCCTTAGATTTAGTGCGTGTGTGTGTGTGTGTGTGTGTGGGGGGGGGTAATCTTGGGGGGTGATTCCTTTCCAGAACAAGGGACGTAGCCCAGTGGCAAACCGCTCGCACGATGAGCGCTTGGTCTGGGATCGATCCCCGTCGGTGGACCCATTAGGCTATTTCTCGTTCCAGCCAGTGCACCACGACTGGCGTATCAAAGGCTGTGGCATGTACTACCCTGTCTATGGGATGGTGCATATAAAAGATCCCTTGCTGCTAATCAAAAAGAGTAGACCATGAAGTGGAGACGGCGGGTTTCCTCTCTCAATATATGTGTGGTCCTTAGCCGTATGTCTACGCCATATAACCGCAAATAAAATGTGTTGAGTGCGTCATTAAAACATTTCCTTACTTCCTTCTAGAACGCACCCGGAATTTGTAGAACTCGGAATTCATTTTTTGAAATACATCATTCTTTTTTCTTTTCTTTTTTTTAAGAAAGTAATAAAGATTGGAGAAAGGGTAAACACGGTTATTGTAATTGCTCCCGAACAATTTCTATACATCTAGCTTTGAATAATTAATCTTGTTTTTTCACGAACAAAAGTATCTTTATTTGGAATAAAAATAGTCTACCAATGTTCGCGCTCGGCAAATTGCGTTTAAGTAAAACGTTTACGTCAGTCATTAGTAACATGATCGAATTGAACTTCGCTACACAAAAATTATCTTCTCTTTACGTCAAATGTTGCGTAAGTACAACGTATATTTGTTCACTGAGAGGGAATAAGTGAAAATAAACAAGATTTCTAGCCGCTGTTAATGTCGGCATTTGAATATTATCGTAGATGCAATGAAATTAACATTAATGAGGGTTTTATTCTTTTTCATTTCTTGTAACGTTTCTGACTGTGAAACTAAATGAGATTCTAATGGCTAATATATGAACATTCGGGAAGGTTCTACTGTACATAACGGGGTGGGGAGAGTGGGGTGGGTGATGAAATGATACTTATTATAGTTTTGCTTGGGTGGAGTGCGTGTAAACGTTGGTGGTATTGTTATCCCGTCTTTGACAGCTTATTTGTTTGTGTAGTTAGAGAGAGAGAGAGAGAGAGAGAGAGAGAGAGAGAGAGAGAGAGAGAGAGAGAGAGAGAGAGAGAGAGAGAGACAGAGAGAGAGAGAGAGAGAGAGAGACAGAGAGAGAGAGAGAGAGAGAGAGAGAGAGAGAGAGAGAGAGAGAGAGAGAGAGAGAGAGAGAGAGAGACGCACAGAAAGAGAGAGAGACAGATACAGACAGACAGAGACAGACATGGGAGTATGTGTGCGTGTCATTGTGCGTGGATGCAATTTATTTACGTTCAATTCTAATTTCTTTGTTTGTTTGTTTGTTTTTCTTTCTGTTTTCTTGTTCTTTCTTTCTTTCTTTGTTTTTCTTTTCTTTTCTTTTCTTTCTTTCTTTTCTTTTCTTTTCTTTTCTTTTCTTTTCTTTTCTTTCTTTAATACCAACTGAAGAAAATAAATAACTTAAACAAAATCATATTTTATTTTGATTTTATTTTGATTTTTCCTCTTCTTCTTTTTTGACCAGTAACGCTCAGGCTGGACCACCGGGATGAGTTTAAATTATAATGAAGCTAATTATAATAGAAATGTAATTATTCGTTAATGGATGCTACAAATACCTAATTTACAATACCTCCACCAACGCCCCAGCCCACACCCACTAGATTATTTCTAGAACAACCCTGAACGATATCTTGGTTATTTGTTCACTTAGTACCAGCTGCTACTACTGTTTGTTCATAATGGCAATGACTGTAATTTGCTTTTGACGCATTTTCGTGATTACCTGTTTTCGTTGTACTGCAATGGGACTAACACGTGTAATCGCTGCTCCTAATGGTGACCTTGGGAATATACAGCACTTTCGACGAACACATGCCTGTTATTCCGCCTGTATCGCGGCCGCGAATGTCGCAGTAGTTACATGTAGGCCTGGACGGTCGAATTTAAAGAGACTATCCCGAGTTTTGCGGCCATTGTAAGAAGGAAGGAAGGAAATGTTTTATTTAACGACGCACTCAACACATTTTATTTACGGTTATATGGCGTCCGACATATGGTTAAGGACCACACAGATATTAAGAGAGGAAACCCGCTGTAGCCACTTCATGGGCTACATTTTTCGAATAGTAGCAAGGGGTCTTTTATATGTACCATCCCACAGACAGGAGAGTACATACCACGGCCTTTATTACACCAGTTGTGGAGCACAGGCTGCAACGAGAAATAGCCCAATTGTACCCACCGACGGGGATCGATCCTAGATCGATCGCGCATCAGGAGAGTGTTGTACCACTGAGCTACGTTCCGCCCTATTGTAAGAATGCCATATTTTCGTCTAACAAAGGTTTTCTAATGTGGATTTAGCTCAGTCGGTTGAGTGCTCCTTGAGGTGCTTGCGTCGCAGGATCGAACCACCTCCGTGGATCCATTCAACTGATTGAGTATTTTCTCGTTCCAGTAAGCGCACAACAACTATCCGATAATTAATTAATCAGTGTGCTCTAGTGGTGTCGTTAAACAAAATAAACTTTAAATTTCTAACAAATGAAATTACATAGTAAATATATTTTGTTTATAATATTAGCGGGTCTGTACAAAAAATATAGGGTGGCACAATGTCTAGTGGGTGTGGCACAATCTCTAGTGGGTGTGGCACAATCCCTAGTTGGGGTGGAACAATCTTTAGTGGGGGCGGGAGCGGAAACAAGCAAGATTTCTACCATTATTTATATAGTGTAGGAGAACACGTTATCTGGACTACCACAGACATTACGGAAAACATTGAATTGGAAGGGGTGTTGGCGGGGCCATGCCCTCCCCTCAAGCAAGGGCGGGACGTACCCCAGTGGTAAAGCACTCACTTGATGCTTGGTCGGTTTAGGGTCGATCTCCGTTAGAGGGCCCATTGGGCTATTTCTCATTCAAGCCAGTGCACCACGAGTGATACATTAAAGGCCATGGTATGTGCTATCCTGTCTGTGGGATAGTGCATATAAAAGATCCCTTTCTACTAATGTATCGGGTTTCCTCTCTAAGATTACCAAATGTGTGACATCCAATAGACGATGATTAATAAATCAATGCACTCTAGTGGTGACGTTAAACAAAACACACACACACCCCTCCCTCAAGCATGCTGTCCCGAGCACGCACTTCGCCTGTCTAGGCTGTCCGCTTAGAGCAGTGACTACTGATTAAAGGACCGGCCTCGGTGGCGTCGTGGCAGGCCATCGGTCTACAGGCTGGTAGGTACTGGGTTCGGATCCCAGTCGAGGCATGGGATTTTTAATCGAGATACCGACTCCAAACCCTGAGTGAGTGCTCCGCAAGGCTCAATGGGTAGGTGTAAACCACTTGCACCGACCAGTGATCCATAACTGGTTCAACAAAGGCCATGGTTTGTGCTATCCTGCCTGTGGGAAGCGCAAATAAAAGATCCCTTGCTGCCTGTCGTAAAAAGAGTAGCCTATGTGGCGACAGCGGGTTTCCTCTAAAAACAGTGTCAGAATGACCATATGTTTGACGTCCAATAGCCGATGATAAGATAAAAAATCAATGTGCTCTAGTGGCGTCGTTAAATAAAACAAACTTTTTTACTGATTAAAGGTTATTGGGAGTCAAAGAAAAAAGTAAAGAAAAAAAGAAATTTAAAAAAAAGAAATAATAAAAAAAAGAAAGAAAGAAAGAAGTATTTTATTAATAGACGCTCTTTACACATCTTAATTACGGTTATATGGCGTCGGGCGTATGATTGAGGACCACATAGATAATTAGACATTAAATCTGCTGCAACCACTACGTGGGCTACTCTTTGTGATTAACAGCAAGTGATATATTATCCCACAGACAGGATAGTACTTACCACAGTATTTTGTTACACCAGTTGTCGTGTACTGGCTGGACGAGAAATACCACAATGAGCCCACCGACGGGGATCGATCCTAGACCGACCGCACATCAGGCGAGTTCTTTACCACTGGGTTACGTCCCACTCCTTATTGGGAGATACGTATGTGTAGTTGTCATATTTCCTATCAACTACCCCCCCCCCCCTCCACACACACACACACATACCCCACACACCCACCACACACACCTCCAATCTATGATATACACTCGCTCTGGGTTAATACTGATATCAGGCAGTTTAGGTGTGACCGAGACGGAAGAAGAATGAAATGTTTTATTTAACGACGCACTCAACACATTTTATTTACGGTTATATGGCGTCGGACATATAGTTAAGGACCACACAAATATCGAGGGAGGAAACCCGCTGTCATGGGCTACTCTTTCAATTAGCAGCAGGGGATATTTTATATGCACTATCCCACAGACATGGTACTGCATACCACGGCCTTTGATATGCCAGTCGTGGTGCACTGGCTGGAACGAGAAATAGCCCAATGGGTCTACCGACGGGGATCGATCCTAGACCGACCGCGCATCGAACGAGCGCTTTACCACTGGGCTACGTCCCGCCCCTAACCGAGACAGAGTACTTGAACCATATATAGACGCATGTGCAGAGGGTGGGTGCATATGGGTTCGAACCTCAAACTATGCGTCAAGAAAATTTGCTTTTTTTCTCAATATACTTTTCAGGGGAGCATGATCCGACCCTACTAAGAAAAAACGTCGCTAGCCACTGTCTTGCCTCACTCCCTCCCCCCTGCAAAATTGTGTATGCACCTACCTGACATTACTGGATGTTTTAAATGAAATTTAAATTAACGTTATCAATATTAATTTTTATTTTTATTTACGCCCCCGCCATCGACTCGATCCTGTCATGTTGATTTGTTTTTGTTTTTTTTGTGTTTTTTTACAGTAGACAAGTAGTAGCTATATGCCTATCTATAACTTTAATGTCGTCTTGTTTAATTTGTTGTACAAAGGTTTATGAGAAACATGAGAAACACTGTACAAATAGAAGGTTGCATAATAACCCTAAAGCGGTATTCCGGAGGCGATCGATCGAGAACAACAGAGCCATGGCAAAATATACTGGACACGGCACGTATACACCGTTCTGTATGCGCTTTAAGAAAGAGAAAGAGAAAGAAAAACCTGCTTACTTTCCAGCTGTAGTAAATATTATTATAATCCTACGATTTGGCAAATACACGATTTGTTATAGTACTCTTGGTTATTCGCTAATTTGGTGAGACAGTAAGTCGGTCATGTAGTTGGTAGGTTGGCCGGTCATGCAGGCAGGCGGGCGGGCGGGCGGCCAGGCGGCCAGGCGCGCGGGCGGGCGGGCAGGCAGGCAGGCGGGCGGGCGGCCAGGCGGGCGGGCAGGCAGGCAGGCGGGCGGGCGGCCAGGCGGGCGGGCGGGCAGGCAGGTAGGCAGGCAGGCAGGCAGTCATTCGGTGAAATAGTCGGTCATTTTGTCAGTCAATCAGCCAGTCAGTCAGTCAAATAGTCAGCCAGTTGGGTAGTGAGTCTGACTACTTTACTGACTGGCTAACTGACTGAGTGACTACTTGGCTGATTGACTGATTGACTAAATGACTGACTGACGAACTACTTAATTGACTGACTGTCTGCCTGTCTGCCTAACTACTTGAGTGATCGAATAACTACTTAAATGACTGATTGACAGAATACCTGACTGATGAACTACTTGATTGACAATCAATCCGGAAGTCACACAGTTAGTCAGTCAGTCAAATACTCAGTCAGCCAGTCAGTCAGACAGTCAGCCAAACAGTGAGACAGTCAGTCAAGTAGTTAGCCAATCAAGTAGTTCGTCGGTTAGTTAGTCAGTCAGTCATGTAGTCACTCAGTTGACTAGTCAGTCAAACAGCCAGTTAGTTAGTTAAGTAGTCAGTTAATCAGTCAGTCAAGTAGTTAGTCAGTTCGTGAAGTAGTCATTTAGTTGATAATTCAGTCAAGTAGTCAGTCAGTCATTCAAGTAGCTAGTTAGTTAGTTAGTTAGTTAGTTAGTTAGTCAGTCAGTCAGAAGGTCAGTCAATTAGATAGTCAGTAAGTCAGTCAAGTAGTCATCCAGTCAAGTAGTTAGTCAATCAGCCAGTCAAGTAGTCCCTCAGTCAAGTAGTTAGTCAGTTAGTCTGTCAGTTAGTCAGTCAGTAATTCGTCAAGTAGTCAGTCAATCAGTGAGTCAAGTAGTCACTCAGTCATGTAGTTAGTGAGCCAGTCAGTCAGTTTATCAGTCAATCAAGTAGGCACTCAGTCAATTAGTTAATCAGTCAGTCAAGTAGTTAGTCAGTCAGTCAGTCACTCGGTCAAGTAGTTAGTCAGTCAGTCAGTCAGTTCATCAGTCAGTCAAGTAGGCACTCAGTCAATTAGTTAGTCAGTCAGTCAAGTAGTTAGTCAGTCAGTCAGTCACTCGGTCAAGTAGTTAGTCAGTCAGTCAGTCAGGTAATCAGTCAGTCAAGTAGTCACTCGGTCAAGTAGTTAGTCAGTCAGTCAGTCTAGTAATTAGTCAATCAGTCAGTGACGTAGTTGATCAGTTAGTCGGTCAGTCGATTCATCCAGCCATTCAGTTCAGACATATAGTTTGTCACGCCTTTGGGGAGGGGGTGGCCTGTGAGAACGTTATACACATAAATACACACGCACGTACACTTACACACACCTACACACACACACACACACACACACAATATATATATATATATATATATATATATATATATATATATATATATATATATATATATATATATATATATATAAGTGACATATGACAACAAGTAAATGCTATGATCCCTCGGTCCACCCTCATCCCTCTCACCATGCACACACACACACACACACACACACACACACACACACACACACACACACACACACAATATATATATATATATATATATATATATATATATATATATATATATATATATATAAGTGACATATGACAACAAGTAAATGCTATGATCCCTCGGTCCACCCTCATCCCTCTCACCATGCACACACACACAGTAGATACAATCGGTTCCTTGGGCTTGGTATTTTGTTGTTTATCCTACTTCTAGTGTTACAGTTATTTATTATAAGTGCTCGTGGGCCGCTGGGACTGTAACTGCCAGAAACCTGTCTCTTCGTGCGTGTGTGTGTGTATCTTCCGTTATGAGTTATACCCTACAACGGGGTAACTGGCGTCACATATCATTCCCAGAGGTGAGGTTCCGGTATCTCCGAAGCAAACGTAAGCGAAACCATCTAATAGAAATCTCGGGGAAATTACCTAGTTACAGAAATGATTCAATTTACTCGCCATGTTTCCAGATATCGGTCTACTTGTATAAATTTTCAGTGGTACTTCACATCGTACAGTTTATATCTCAAAACCGGACCCTCTGTAAACCGGAATCCCCTCAAAACTGGACGTGTTTTTATGGTCCTTTTTAAAAAAAATATCTGTACATAAGAGAACGTTTCTAAACCGGATGCTTCTTAAAACCGGACGTTTTACTCGGTTCCTAGAGTGTCCGGTTTAGAGGAGTTTCACTGTATTTATATTTGATTAGCCGCAATGTGGGCGATCTGTGGGCAATTGAAGCTGTAATCTCGTGCATGTATTTATTATTGTTATTCAGCTAATTAGAATGAATCAACCACGTTCGTGTTTTTCCCCATGATAAGCCATACTTCGATAGCGTTTAGCGGCAATCGCTAAAAATCACGTCAAATTATAACATTCGCTATTTTAACTTTTAAAGTCGCAGACCCTAGTTTCCGCCCGTGAAAATGGACTGTAAGTTTAGGTAATACATAAACCTGTAACACGTTTGGATAAAGTCACAATAGAGTTTTAAAAAAAAGACTGTGTGACGTTGAAACGGGAAAATACCTTTAAAATATAGTTCGTTTATATAATGAATAATAACCCATAGTGTTAAAAACTAGGGTATGCCACTTTAAAGAGCATTCGCTTCTTCTCCATTAGTAGTATCATGTAGAGGTGTAATGATCCGGGTAGCTTGCAATACGATACGTACTAGTATTCCGATACGTGGCGGAGATAACATACGTACTAGTACCCCAATACGTGGGTGGCGATACGATACGTACTGGTATTGCAATATTTGGGTCGAGATGCGATACGTACTGGTATTTCGATACGTAGACCGAGATACGACACGTAGTAATATCCCGATACATGGGTCGAGATAAAGACACGTACTAATATCCCGATACATGGGTAAAGATACGATACGTACTACTGTCCCGATACGTAGGTCGAGATACGACACGTACTAATATCCCAATACTTCGGACGAGATACGATGCTTAAGGTCACTGATGCTAGTTTTTTGGATTTGTAAAATATATGTTTTGGACCTGCAGCTTTTTAAACAAAAGATAATATATTACTTACAATTACATGCTTAAGTTACCAATTATAGCAAATCCAATACATTTCTCGTCATTCTGATGTTGTTGTCGGATGGGTAGCTAAGAATTAATTTTATATAAAACAAAACAGGTATACGCCTCGGAAACTAGGCTCAGTGAGTGCATGTACACATCTTAAGTATCGCTAAACAACTGTATTAAGCCTATGTATCATACCGTTAACCTGATATCGCGATACCATTTCGTATCGTCGTATCGCTACACCTCTAGTATAATGTGTAAATAAAATGGCAACAAAACTTGTATCAAGTTGTTCAGTTCCACTAATGTCGTGTCTTGTTTTATTTTTAATGATGTAACTGCAGCTGTTTAGTTAGTCAGTAGTTTACATATCGGCTGGTCTTCTTCTTCTTCTTCTTCTTCTTCTTCTTTTTTTTTTTTTTTTATCTTTCTTGTTTTAATGGCTACATGGCCATAATTCAATTATGTACCAGCCCACTGATGACAAATGCGATGTAACTGTTGAATAAAGTAATTATTATTTCCTGTCTATGTATATTTTGTTCATACAAATTTTACTATGACCATAATTCTGGTCTGTCAAATTGCCGAGATAGTGTGCCTTTAAAGTCAACAGCAGGTGCAGTTCGGTGAATATCTGGACGTTATTCTGTAGCGCACTGGCACTTTAGTAATTTTATGGCGCGCGATTCCTCTGTTAGCTGCGACGACAGGTTATATAAACCTCCATCCCGGTCTCTCGCAGGTGTCGCGTAAATTACCGCACCGTTAACGAGATCTCGCGGGCATGACGTCATTGGAAGGTTCCATTACGCGTTTGTTTAAGTCGGTGTAGCATGTGTTTAATGAACTATAGTCCGTCCCATCCTCCTACAAAAATATGGGGTTTTTTGTAAATATTTTTAGTTTGGTTTGACGTAAAAATTAAAATAAAAGTGTTTTGGAAATAAGAAAACTATACTATTTTTGTGTGCTATTTAGGAAAAAATCGGCTTAGAAATAAATGACTTGTAGTAAATTTTATAGTATGAAAAAATGGCGTTCCCTGTGGGAAGGACTATAAAGTGGAAGAACTAACAGCAAAAATAAGTACAAAAAAACCGTTTACTTTGTCATTGTCCTATTTATGTGCCGTATGCTTGATTAAATAGTGTCTGGTGTAAGACTTTATTATTTTCGTTTATATGTTTATGAAGCAGCGAGGACGTTATGAATGTCTGGGCTATGTGTAGCCTGGAATAACTAGGAGGCAGTGAAAGTCAATGCAATTGTGTTACCCATTTTCTCTGTCATTGTCAAAGGCCGTGGTATGTACTATCCTGTCTGATGGATGGTGCATATAAAATACCCCTTGTCACTAATGGGAAACTGTAGCGGGTTTCCTCTCTAAAACTATATGTCAAAATTACCAAATATTTGACATCCAGGAGACGATGATAAGCATAGCAATGTGCTCTAGTTGTGTCGTTAAACAAAAACAAAATCTGTCACTCACTCTCCCCGCCATATCTCTCTTTCTACACCCCCCCCCCCTTTCTCTCCCTTTTTCTCCCTGTTTCTTTCTCTTTCTT
Organism: Gigantopelta aegis; assembly: GCF_016097555.1. Classification (NCBI taxonomy): domain Eukaryota; kingdom Metazoa; phylum Mollusca; class Gastropoda; order Neomphalida; family Peltospiridae; genus Gigantopelta; species Gigantopelta aegis. Next base: position 40,743,576 of record NC_054710.1, on the reverse strand, counting down.
TCTGTCTGTCTGTCCCTCTCATTCTCTATCTCCATAAGTGTATGAGACAGTGATCAGGGGGTTTAATACCACCCCCACCCCCAGACCTAATCCCCAAGTGCTGGAGCAAACGTTCACATTCGGGCACAAACTATGGAGACGTTCGAATGAGCAGGCCTAAAACCGTATTGGTCATCATTCTACTTACAATACTACTTGTAATCGATTTAATGCAAATAGGAATATACATTGTTATTCAGATTCGGGCATTTTTGTTTAAAGGGACATTCCCGAGTTTGCTGCATTGTAAGATGTTTTCGACTAATAAAATATAATTTTCCACAATTAAACGTACATATTAAATATATTTTCCTGTTTAGAACATGTGTTTCTGGTCGTCTTAATATTTGTAAGAAACCCAAACTGGATTTTGTCTTCAAATAATTTTGTACGTACGAAAAAATAATATTTTAGGAAATAAAATGAAATTTAACCTAGTACAAATATTAGAACGACCAGGAACACGTTTAATATACAGCCACTAATATTTTATGGAGAAAAATATGTTTGATATGTAATTACAATCGTTAAAAAGTCTTTGTTAGTCGATAACAACTTAAAAACTGCAGCAAAGTCAGGAATGTCCCTTTAACTTGAGAAAAAATTAGCCTGCAACCCCCCCACCCCTCCATCCCTATAAAAAACAGGAGCCCGTGTGTGTGTGTGTGTGTGTGTGTGTGTGTGGTTGTGTGATTTTTTTTTCTTGTCATACCTATAACGTTTTATAATATGACATGGACCCCCCCCCTTTGTGTCCGTCCCTTACCTCTCTCTCTCTCTCTCTCTCTCTCTCTCTCTCTCTCTCTCTCTCTCTCTCTCTCTCTCTCTCTCTCTCTCTCTCTCTCTGTATTGTGTTCTATAATGTCGTGTCATCAAGTATAGTTGTCGCCAATATCGATTTATTGTTCACCTTTGTGTTGTGTTTGTTGAGACCAACGTCCGAAATGTCCCGCGTGTTGTGTTAGTATTCCAGCCCGATCATGACTCCATAATTCTCAGAGTTTTACAATCCATAATCGCACTAATCCTGCTGACTTGTTTATGGATTTCCCATCGCCACCTGCAGCGCGATGGATTCAGATATGGATTATCCGCGATTTCTAGGAGATGCGCAACGTTTAGTTCGCACCCAGTGTCATAATGGAGTCGCGGTCGAGTATCAGTCGTGTCAAACACCGATTACCAAAACCAATGGCGCTACTTTACAAAATAAACAGCGCCGTTTGTCGCCGGTTTAATTTACCATCAGTGTTATTACGGTTACACGGTGTAGATCGGTTCCAATGGGAAAATAAAGACAGTAGAACAAGTGACAGCGAACAAATGAGGAATACACATGCTAACTGTGCGTTAATTTGACGGAAACTAGCCTTAGAAGTTGTAGTGCAGAAAGTAATAGATAAAAAACAGTATTGATTTTTAAAATGACAGTATACAGGAAGACTAATGTTGCGTGCTGATGAATAAAGCTGTAACTGGCGCGTACAGGAATGGATAAATTAGATAAATCATGCAGGTACTAGGGAAGTAGCCAGGCAAATGATACGATTGTGTTACATATGGAGCGGGTTACAGCCTGTGGTAAGCGAGCGAATACTAGTCTTGTTAGTTAATGATTCGTTGATTTTGTTTTTGTTTTGTTTTGTTTTTTTGTTGTTTTTTATTTGTTTTTGTTTTGTTTTGTGTGGGGTTTTTTTGTGGTTTTGTTTATTGTTTGATTGATTGTTTCGTTTTATTGTGAATTGTTTTGTCTTGTTTTTGTTTTTTTTTGTTTTTTTATTATTGTTGTTGTTTTTGAGGGGGGGGGGTTGTGTGTTTATTTGATTTTTTTTTGATTTTTTTTTTGATGGGGGGGGTGAGGTTGGCAAGGGTTAACATTATATTTTTTATAATTATTTAAAAATGTTTTTTTACATATGTTATACCTTTTTCCCATCCATCCATTCATCAACCTGTCTATCCATCCGTCCGTCCGTCCCTCCCTCCGTCCATCCATCCATTCATCTGTCCATCCATCCATTCATTCATCCATATGTCTTTCTATCCATCCATCCATCCATCCATCCGTCCATCCATCCATCCATCCATCCAGCCCCCTGCCCACCCATCCATCCATCTGTCTATCCATCCATCCATCCATCCATCCATTCATCCATCCATTCATCCATCTGTGTATCTATCCATCTATCTGCCAACCAAACTGGAACTGGATACAGCTTAAAATATCAGTGACGATAACACATTTTAGAGTAAAAATTTCACTATTTCACTCTAAAATGTGTTATCGTCACTGTAGAAAGTGTTATCTTCACTGTAAGAAAGCCGGAACTATTTTTCTGCTGGCATTTTAAATATAAAGATAAAAAAAAAATTTTTTTGTCAAATATGATTTATATCTCATCTCGTGAAGTTTGCAATCATATCACACTCGATGAGATATAAATCATATTTGACAAAAAACATGAAATATCCTCTGTGTAACAATGTCCAAATGACATAAGCAATACGAATATGAATAATACCTTTAATAAATCTACTTCGTCTTGAACCCTTCAAACACATATACATGTATAATGAAACAAAATACCATTACCATCAGTTCGTTTTGGCCATGTCCATTGCTCAGATAACATAAGCTGTTTTCTCTGCCTAAATAAGCTGCTTTCTCTGTATAAATAAGCAGATTTCTCTGTCTAAATAACCTGTTTTCTGTCTAAATAAGCAGTTTTCTCTGTCTAAATAAGCAGTTTTCTCTGTCTAAATAAGCAGATTTCTTTGTCTAAATAAGCAGATTTCTCTGTATAAATAAGCTGTGTTCTCTGTCTAAATAAGCTGTTTTCTCTAAGCTGTTTTCTCTGTCTAAATAAGCTGTTTTCTCTGCCTAAATAAGCAGTTTTTTCTGTCTAAATAAGCAGTTTTCTCTGTCTAAATAAACAGATTTCTGTCTAAATAAGCAGATTTCTCTGTCTAAATAAGCAGTTTTCTCTGTTTAAATAAGCAGATTTCTCTGTCTAAATAAGCGTATGTTGGTACACTGAAGACGTCGGTAGCACAAAGATGACACACTAATCGTTATATCCGTGGAAATATAGAAGACAAATTGTTTGAGAGTAAAAACCAGAAAGGACGTCATAGTAAATAAACAATGAACCACGGTTACGCTTTGTAGCCCTATAGTGTGTGTAGATTGATTTTAGCGTGACATTGAAAGAGATGAATGCATGTTTTAAAGTCAACCTCTCTCACCATGTTAAACTATTACTTACTAATGACCAATACAAACACAAGTACAGCTTTAATAAACTCGATTTCTACGGCTATACATTGAGTGTAGGGGCGGGATGTAGCCCAGTGGTAAAGCGCTCGCTTGATGTGCGGTCGGTTTGGGATCGATCCCCATTGGGCTATTTCTCGCCCCAACTAATGCACCACGACTAGTACATCAAATGCTGTGGTATGTGTTTTCCTGTCTATGGGATGGTGCATATGATTGTGTGATGACCCCTTGCTACAAATCGAAAAGAGTAGTTCATGAAATGGCGACAGCGAGTTTCCTCTCTCAATACCTGTGTTGTCCTTATCCATATGTCTGATGTCATATAACCGTAAAAAAAGGTGTTGAGCGCGTCGTTAAATAAACCATTTCTTTCCTTCATACTAAATGAATAATTAACCACGGTTGCGCGTTGTGGTTCTATAGTGTCTGTAAGTTGGTTTTAGCATGGCATTGAAAGAGATGAATGCATGTTTTAAAGTCAACCTATCTCACCATGTTAACCTATTACTTACTAATGAACAATACAAACACAAGTACAGCTTTAATAATCTCGGTTGCTACGGATATTCATTGATTTTCGTCAATCTACTTCATACAACATAACTGTATATCGTCATGTTGGGACGTAACTGGTATATTAAAGACCGTGGCATATGCAATGGAAAAATGTAGCGGGTTTCCTCTATATGACTGTGTCAAAATGACCATATGTTTGACATCCAATAGCTGATGACTAATAAATAAGTGTGTTCTTGTGGTGTCGTTAAACAAACCAAACTTCAATGTTGGGTAATACAGGCATGGCGGAAGCAAGCGGAAGGAGGGGTGCTGACTGAAATCGAGGGTGCAAAGCAAAGTTTCCAGGGGGGCTCGGTGGTATGCTCCCCCATAAGATTTTGAAAACTAGATGTTCTGAAATGCAATTTCCTACATTCTAGAAGTAAAATGCATATCTACGTCTAGATTTAAAACTACATTCCCTGGAATATTTTTATTATTTAAGCATATAGAACAGAAAATCCAATTACGTTTGGTGCATATATGACGCCGCACTCCGCATTGGTTTCACTACGCTGGCTTATCCAGGTCAAAAACAAAGCCATGATTTTGAAAGTGGAACATTTTTGACGGGCTCGTACCGATCTCGGTTTTCATTGGCTTATCACAAGTATAGAATTCCCCAACAAGAGATCACGTGAGATTTCGCAATTTTTGAACAAATTTAACTGTCATGATTGAGGGGTCTCATATCTCCAAAACATATTTATATTCATAGGGGTATGGTACAACACCTTTCCATGGGTCGGTGAGTGGGGGATTTGCCTTGAAATTTTGACAGTGGCCAGCTGTTGGCATACGCGTTACATGTAAGGGGGTGTTACTAATTACGTAACGCTCTTGAGGTAGAGGATGAGGGTACTGTGTTCGATTTACGTAATATTTTTCAAGACTATATGTTATTTTTATTCATTACTTAGACCTAAAAAGATGGGGGGGGGGTGGAAATGCGCGGTCAGTCTAGGATCGATCCCCATCAGCGGGTATACAAAAAGACCATGGTATGTGATATCCTGTCTGTGGGATGGTACATATAAACAATCCCTTGCTAAAAAAAAATGTAGCGGGTTTCCAAGGCGCGTGTGCAGGGATTTCAGCGGGGTTGGGGTTATAGACATTTCAATTATTTTTAAGCTTGGGCAAGTAAGGGATTCGACCTCCAATACCCTCCCACTGCACATGCACCCGATTCCTCTCTAAGATTATATGTCAAAATTACCAAATGTTAGACATCCAACAGCAGATGGAAGGAAGGATAGGATATGTTTTATTTAACGACGCACTCAACACATTGTATTTCCGGTTGTATGGGGTCGGATGATTATTAAATCAATATGCTTTATCTTTGATGTCGTTAAAAAATCTCCCCCCCCCCCCCCCCCCAACTTTACCATTTCCAAACGAAATAATATTTATTTGAATTTGTCGATTTTAACACGTAAAATTAAAAAGTGGAAACGTTCATTGTCTACTTTAGTATATTTTATTAAAAATATATATACATGATTAATGTGTTACTAGTATACAAACTAAACTTTGAAAGTTCTACTAACACTTTATAAAATATCAATTCTGAAATAGGAAAGTACGACTGTCGATAATACGTTGTCAAGATCAAACCGGTTTTAACTAAAGACTAGTACCGTATCCTCAACCGAACGTTCTTCGTACAGCGCAAGATTTCTCTTTTAATTTTTTTATTAAAAAAGTACATATAAAAATATATGTTTCCACTAAAACCACCTTAAAATTTTAAATTACATAAAAATATTTAAAATATTCGATGTTTCGTTAGTCTAAAAACCAACATCCTCAGGAGAATAAACAAAGTGCTGGGCATATAACCAGTAAGGTATAAAATTAATTTTTTGAGACGAACCCTACAATTTGAAATCGGCAAACGCACGTGTTAACTGAAACTGACAACAGGCTGTCATTTGTGCTTTGCCGAGCTATGGCGGCACAGGCGACGAATCAAGCGTATACGTTTGACGATATCTGTTCATAGCGAACACACACGACTTTTTCAAAAGTGCATTTGGGTTGGATTTCACATTTGTACATGATGTTATAATATGGTAACCAGAGAATGTAACTTCAATACAAACACTATTTTTGATTCAGCCCCCCCCCCCCCCCTGCTCCGCCGTGCCTGTAATACTGCGTAAGACAAACCAGTGTAAAGGCGCACCGCTACTGTATGTTAAAGCAGAGAATACAGGCGCAGATACAGGGGTTGGGGTGGTCGAGGGGGTCTGAACCCTTCCTGCTCACGACAAAAAACAAAACAAAAAATACCATTCATTCGACTTATTTTAAAGGGTATTCACCGCCAAATATATTATTTCTTGCTCCAGCCAATGCACCACGACTGCTACATCAACGGCCGTGGTATGTGCTATCCTGTCTATGGGATGGTGCTTATAAAAGATCCCTTGCTGCAAATCGAAAAGAGTAGACCATGAAGTGGCGACAGCGGGTTTCCTCCCTCAATATCTATGTGGTCCTTAACCATATGTCAGACACCATATAACCGTAAACAAAATGTGTTGAGTGCGTCGTTAAATAAAAAAGTTCATTCCTTCCTTCCGCAAAACATACAACTTCCATTTAAGTAGTTGTAGACCCGCCTCCCTGCAAAAACTCGTGGATTCGCACCTGCAATAAGAAATTTTCATGTGATATGGATTAGCAAGTACATATATAACTAAAGGATGTCGAAGAGCATGCGACGGTAAGAAAAATAAGTTTTTGTTTTGTTTAACGACACCACTAGAGCACATTGGTTTATTAATCAACGGCTATTGGATGTCACGTTTGTTAATTCCGACACAGTTTTCAGGTTAAGGAACCCAGTGGTAAAGCGCTCGCTTGATGCGCGTCGGTATGGGATCGATCCCCGTCGGTGGGCCCATAGGGCTATTTCTCGTTCCAGCCAGTGCACCATGACTGGTATATGAAAGGTCGTGGTATGTGCTATCCCGTCTGTGGGAAAGTGCATATAAAAGATCCCTTCCTGCATTAGGAAAGATGTAGCGGGTTTTCTCTGATGACTACGAGTCAGAATTACCAAATATTTGACATCCAATAGCCGATGATTGATTAATCAATGTACTCTAGTGGTGTCATTAAACAAAACAAACTTTCATAGTCTTCAGAGGAAACGCGCAACATTTTTTTTTCTTTTCCATTAGCCGCAAGAACTGTTTTATAAAATACACTTCCCCAGAGCCAGGTCAACACATATCATTAGTAAGTCAATGCATTCTAGTGATGCCGGTAAACAAACAAACAAAACCCGACTGTTTACTGTTAATAGTATTTATTATTTTTTTGTTTTACGATATTAAAACCCATACCTTCACATGCTAACTTCATTTTACTAGCAGCAACATTTTTTTAAATAAATTAATTGCAAAAACTAAAGAGGATGACAGACAGGTTTAAATGATGACGTCATAGTTTTACGTAAATACATTTTGCAAGTAACATTTTCTCATTATTTTTTAGTATTAATAGTATTTATTATTTTTTGTTTTACGATATTAAAACCCATACCTTCATATGCTAACTTCATTTTACCAGCAGCAGCATTTTTTTATAAATTAATTTGAGAAACTAAAGAGGATGACAGACAGATTAAATGATGACGTCATAGTTTTACGTGAATACATTTTTCAAGTAACATTTTTCCATAATGTTTTTGTAGTTAATTCCAAAAGGGAATATTGATATCAAATTACTTAGGGAAGCATGGCTTCAGTCAATCATGCATTTAACTAAGAAACGTGACGTAGATGCCCCCCCCCCCCCCCCCCCCCATGTACTTTCTGTATTTTGCCACAGATTCTTCGGGGTTTTTTTTTTATGAAAGCTCATTTACAGCACTTTCAGTTTTACTTTCAAACACCATGCGTAAGATCGATTGATGTTAGCTGTTTACTATAAATAAAGTAAAAATAGAGCAATGTGTCATTGGCAAGTATGGTAATGAATCTTTAAACTCTTAACGCATGGACATTGCCTTGTACACGTTGGTCGTGTAGACACAAGTAATCACCCACCTCTAGCCTCTACACTTAGATTTTACCGTTTATATGGAAATGCATGAATTATCATACAAATGCTCACATATATAAAAGTTACTAAGCGAAATATAGGATATCTAATGATATTTATTGGGAATCTACACAAGAGAAAAAAAAAACACTTGTGCGTCTCCGGTTAGAATTCTCCATCAAAAATAAATAAAGGGAACACACATGTTTATTACGAACGGACCCTCCAGGCACGTAAATAATTTCTACCGGGGTATCGTCTAACATCCTGTGTTTACGAAGCATAAGGGATATTTACATAGGTATATTCCGAAAACACGTCCAGTGCCAAGATTATTGAAAGGAAGAAGGAAGGAAGGAAATGGTTTATTTAACGACGCACTCAACACATTTTATTTACGGTTATATGGCATCGGACATATGGTTAATTACCACACTTATATTGAGAGAGGAAACCCGCTGTCGCCACTTCATTGGTTACTCTTTTCGATTAGCAGCAATATATCTTTTATATTCACCATCCCATAGGCAGGATAGCACATACCACGGCCTTTTATGTACCAGTCGTGGAGCGAGAAATAGCACAATGGACCCACTGACGGGGATCGATCCCAAACCGACCGCACATCAAGCGAGCGCTTTACCATTGGGCTACGGAGTACTGAAATGTTTTTCAAGACAAAGATCAGATTCGTTTTCACAGAACAGAAAACAGCTTTCAAAATGAGGTGTCCAAATTATCAGGTGTGGGCGGGATCCTACCCCGGGCGGGATGTAGCCCAGTGGTAAAGCGCCCGCCTAATGGGCAGTCGATCTGGGATCGAACCCCGTCGGTAGGCCCGTTGGGCTATTTCTCGTTCTAGCCAGTGCAACAACTACTGGTACAGCAAATGCCGTGGTATGTGCTATCCTGTCTGTGAAGATGGTGCATACAAAAGACCCTTTGCTACTAATGGAAAACAAATGTGGCAGGTTTCTTCTCTAAGTCTATATGTCAAAATTACCAAATGTTTCACATCCAATAGGCAATGATTAATAAATAAATGTGCTCTAGTGGTGTCGTTAAACAAAACAGACTTTACAGATCTAGCTCAGTAGGTAGAGCGCTCGCATATGGTGCTTTGGTCGTAGGACCAAACATTCCCCCCTCAAAGAACCTTTCTTTGAATCCCCACCCCCCCAAGTTCCAATCAGTGTCCTATACCTGGTATATGAAAGCCTGTGTCCTCTATGTGGGAAAGTCTATATAACAAAGTCCTAGTGGTGTTCCTTTAAGATTATAATGTGTCAGAATTTCCAAATGTTTCACATCCAATTGTCGATGGTTTTGAAAACAGTGTCCTCTAGTGGTGCCGTTAAGGAAAAGCAAACTTTAGCCTTTATATTTATTAAAGGCTCTTGAACCACTTCTCACGAAATTTGACTATAGGAGGACGGCCATTCACTTCCCATAACATATTTAAGAGGACTGCCACTGTTTGGACTGGCCTAATAAATGTCGACCTGCCCAAGACAGATATCAGTGGCTAGTTTGACACCTTTCGCGTGAAGCTAGGAAATTAATGTCAAAACAGTAGTGATACTAAAGGTACGTAGTACTAAACCAAATAACTTCCGGCTGGGTCAAAGTTCGAGGTGCACCCAGCTTTTGATAGAGCAGTTAATACCACAGGTTAGTTTCATCTGGGCAAAAAAAGTATGCAATTTCATTTCATCTAGTAGCACTGTGTCAAGTAGCCTTGTGCTTGAAACATGTATGAGGGGGACTTGTAAAAATCAGGTTTGTGTTGAACTAGTTTAGTCATAGACGCTACCCGTTATTAATCCCCATTTTTTCTGATTCACTTTAAGGGTGAGAGGTGGTTTTATTATATCGCATATAGTCAAATATCTTAAAATATCAGTGAAATAAAAGTGTTATCAGTCACTCAGTGACCATAACACAGTTTAGAGTGAAAATTTCACTATTTCACTCTAAAATGTGTCACTGTCACTGTAGAAAGTGTTATCTTCACTGTAAGAACCCCTGCGCGTGCTGTAACCTCACCGTGGTGCAGGGGTGTAACATTCTCTTTGAGAATGGCCAATACAGCACAAAATTGAAGTTTTGAGTAAAATTCAGTATCCGTAAAATTCTGTGATATTTGTGTTTTTGCACAGTTCTTTACACTGTTTTTGTTTGTCTTGAATTTTTATATTGATGTTGATCATCACTTTATTTATTTGCATTACCATAGTTTGACACCCAATAGCCGATGTATTTTTCGTGCTGGGGTGTCGTTAAACATCCATTCATTCATTCATTCACTGTAAGAAAGCCGGAACTATTTTGCTGCTGGCATTTTAAAAATAAAGATAAATTGCCAAAAGTTATATAACAAATAGAACATTTCATGTTGTTTTGTAAAATATGATTTATATCTTATCTCGTGAAATTTGCAATATATAACACTCCTTCGCGCAAACGCGACTCGTGAGATTTGATTGCAAACTTCACTCAATTACATATAAATCATATTTGACAAAAAACATGAAATATCGTCTATGTATTTATATAAGTGGAGTATATGTCGATTGATTCGCTGCAGGTATGAGGTTTAGCCACATATGTTACTAATGTCGTCTATGGGATTTGATTTGGTAGTATGCACCCCATAGACTCAGATAGACTGAATGCGGCGCGTGCGTGCGGTTCGACGTTTGCGTCTGATGCGTCTCAGGCTTGAGTTTTGGGCATATACACCATGTATGATGGTAACATTGTTGCTGGCCGCATGCGTTTTGTAGACGCACAGGTCGCACGCATCAAATTGAAGTTTAGAGTAAAAGTCAGTATCTTATCTGTGATATTTGTATTTGTATTTTTGCACAGTTCTTTACACTGATTTTGTTTATATCTTGAATTTTTCTGTTGATGTTGATCATCACCTTGTTTGTTTCCATTATCATAGTTTGACACCCAATAGCCGATGTATTTTTCGTGCTGGGGTGTCATTAAACATTCATTCATTCATTCATTCATTCATTCCAGTGTACACGCACAGATCGCCCGCATCCAGTCTAGGCGCTCTCGTTGAAACTAATGTATTTCGATATTTGTTTAGCTGGACCGCACGCACGCACCGCATCCAGTTTGTATGAGCCTTTAGTTAAGCAAAAAAACCCACAAAAAACCCAAACAACCTTGAACGTTTGTAGCGTTCGCTTGATGCGCGATCGGTCTAGGATCGATCCCCGTCGGTGGACCCATTGGGCTGTTTCTCGTTCCAGCCAGTGCTCCACAACTGGTGTAACAAAGACCGTGGTATGTGATATCCTGTCTGTGGGATGGTGTATATAAAAGATCCCTTGCTTCTAATCGAAAAGAGTAGCCCATGAAGTGGCGACAGCGGGTTTCCTCTCTCAATATCTGTGTGGTTCTTAACCATATGTCGGACGCCATGTAACCGTAAATAAAATGTGTTGAGTGCGTCGGTAAATAAAACATTTCCTTCCTTCCTTGAACTTTTTTAAAATTATTTGTAGGTTTCAACGCTGCACACAGAGACTGGATAGTTCAAGGTCAGTTTGTTTTACTAACATTATTGAATTTTAATGTACAACATAACAGACATTATTTTAACGTCCTAACCGGCGAGTATTTTCCTGTCTGTTAATTATCAAAGTAATTTCAGTTCAGTTAGCAAATCTATAGATTCCCCCATTAACAGTTACTGCAGCCTTTAAATAATTAATTACTTTTCAGTCATTTAATTGGTCAAACCATAGCATCAATGTTTCGCTAGTTTTCTACGAACCTAACAGTAATAAGGGCGAGTGGCGGCAGACGGACGAGAAAGTGTAACGGGGACGAGTAATGATGGAACTACCTTTTAAGGGGAAGTCGAGTAAGAGTTAATAATGTTCTAGGTTAGGCCACGGAAGGAAATAGTTTAGGTTGTCGTCATCGCGAACGTCAATTTCAACCCCTTTCACTCATTATTGTTGGCAGTGGACCATTCTTCTCTCTCTCTCTCTCTCTCTCTATCTCTCTCTCTCTCTCTCTTACGCGGCAGCTCTCTCTCTCCTCTCTCCTCTCCCCCCTCCCTCCCCCCTCCCCAGGGAGATCTCTCTCTCTCTCTCTCTCTGCTCTCTCTCTCTATCTCTCTCTCTCTCTCCCTCTCTCTCTCTCTCTCTCTCTCTCTCTCCTCATCCTCTCCCCTCTACTCCCTCCCCCCCCTCTCCCCTCCTCCTCTCTCCCCCCTCTCTCTCTCTCTCTCTCTCTCTCTCTCTCTCTCTCTCTCTCTCTCTCTCTCTCTCTCTCTCTCTCTCTCTCTCTCTCTCTCTCTCTCTCTGCCAAAATTGAATATCGAAATGACCGTATGTTGGACACTACGTAGTTTTAGTTTGAAATATGCTCTGGATTATTTTTTTGAAACGCCTATCTAGGACGGGAACTCAAATCGAACACCCACCCACTGACCCCCGAAGCATACAAAAAAAAAAACAAAAAAAAAAAAAAAAAAACCTATACAAATGGATTCCCTCCTACGACGAGGATTTTATTAATATTTAGCGTGACTTGTTTCCACTGGTTCCAGTTCAGTGTCGTAACGGATGTTAATCCACTGTTTTCCCGCCACGGAATAATGGCGGATCAGGAAGACAACAGAAATGCATTTATTTGTTGCTAGACATCAGACGCAATGTTTTCCGTACGGCTGGGTCTTAGCACTTGAATCACAAAGATATAATTGAATCGATACGACTCATTTAAGATCTTTGTTACGAACACGGACAAAAAAGAGTTCTCGTAGGGTGTGTTGCCATCGTCTGTTTGTCGATAGACGCCAGTTGAACTAACAGTTTCAGTGAACTTTCATAGAGCGAACGGGACGATACGTAGTCCAGTGGTAAAGCGCTCGATTGATGCGCTGTCGGTTTGGGATCGATTTCTGTCGGTTTGGAATCGACCCGTGCCGGTGAGCCAATTGGGCTATTTCTCGTTCCAGCCCGTGCACCACGACTGGTATATCAAAGACCAGTGGCATGTGCTATCCTGTCTGTGGGATGGTGCATATGAAAGATCCCTCGCTACTAATGGAAACATGGTGCGGGTTTCCTCTTTTAGACTAATGTTAAAATGACCAAATGTTTGACATTCAGTAGCCGATGATGAATAAATCAGTGTGCTCTAGTGGTGTCGTTGAACAAACCAAACTTTCATAGAGTAAACTTTTGTTAGGAATACACCTGGTACGAGGTGTATATAAATAATAGAGCATCTGATCGAGGTGCGATGGTTGGTTGGATCGATCGACCATGGTGGATACTGATTTTTCTGTCTTTCTTCGGGGTGGGGTGTGGGGTGCATTTAGCTCAGTCCGTTGAGGTGCTTGCGTCGCAGGATCAAACCACACCAGTGGATCCATTCAACTGATTTTTTTTCTTGTTCCAGCCAATACACCACAACTGACAAAAGGCCGTGGTATGTTCTTTACTGTCTGTGGGAAAGTTCATATAAAAGATCCCTTGCTGTATAAGGAAAAATGTAGCGGGTTTCCTCTGACGACGAGTCATAATTACCAAATGCTGGGCATCAATAGCCGATGATTATTTAGTGGTGTTGTTAAAGAAAACAAACTTCTTTTTCGTCCAACAGCTGGTGCAAAACAACGTAGAGGATGGCGCGGATCGGGGTGTGGGGGGGGGGGGGGGTGGTGGTCGAGAGGTTCAGACCTTTTGCTCACGACTATTTAAAAACAAAATTTAAAGTGCATTCGCCGTTAATATAAAATTTCCATTTTGAAGATGTATGTAGACTACCAACCCCCCCCACCCCCACCCACCCACCTACCCCCACCCCCAACCACACACACACACACACTGCATAAATTCCTGGATCAACGCTGAGAGGTGAGCGACAGCGATCTGCAGTAACAACGCTATCTGTCGCTCAGGGGTATGATGTACAAGGCATGTTTTGACAAAAGGTTCCTGGCTATTTTTTCCGTTAAGAATAACCTGGATGGTAGCAGTGGGTTTCCTCATCAGTCTACAAAAAAAAAAAAAAAAAACCAAAAAAAAAAAAAAATACCCCGAAAGAAAAAAAAAACGAAAGAAAAAAAACACAAAACTAAACAAAAAAACACACACACACACACACACACACAAAGCAATCGCACATGTTGTTTCGGAGTGAGTCCCTCTCTCAATGCACATCAAGTGTCAAAACTATTTTGTGTGGCGGCAGTGGTTTCCCCGCTCAGTCTACACTATGCGTAAATAAATAAATAAATAAATAAATAAACTATAGGGTTTTTCTGTGCAATGCAGCGAGCACCTAGGTCGATCGGGTCTTTTTTTTTATTTTATGTATCGATATATCTGGTGAGTGGTAAATTCTTGGTGTCTAGTTAGAAATTGGTGTAGTGCTCGTAAACCTTTCATTTTTTCATTTTAGTTTTTCTTTCGTGCTCAAATTCCATTAAGATTCAGGTACGTTTACTATTTATGTCTAAGAAAGTATGATTTACCAACTACTTTTAATGGCCTACCATAATTATAGTTTTTAATTTAGTGTGCCATTGTGACCTTGACATACACGGCCGTTATAATACTGTTTGGAAGGAAGGAAATGTTTTATTTAACGATGCACTCAACACATTTTATTTACGGTTATATGGCGTCGGAAATATGGTTAAGGACGACACAGATATAGGGAACCCCGCTGCTCCAACTTCATGGGTACTCTTTTCGATTGCA